>NW_028159512.1:490000-651233 GCF_964263955.1 Coregonus lavaretus
TCTCAAAAGTACACCTTTTTAATAGCAAAACAGCACAATTGGATGTTCTATGTCCACAACAATGTTTAAACCCTATCAGGTGACCATTTGTGAGGTCTGGGAAAAATGTAAGACATTTAGATGTTGGGGTGTAGTTACCCTTAAATGCAAGCATGCACCAGGAAGAGACCTTTATTTGGTTAAGCGGTGTTGCTGTAGAACAAATGGCAACTGGAGTGATGCAAATGATCACGGTATAATTCTGCCAGGCAGGCATAGGCTACTTTGTAGTTAACATTTACTTGCGAAGGTTTTGGGGAAAGCCATTCCTTCCCTACCAGAAGAAGGTTATCATTAGCATCATCGCTAACGGCTACACAAAGTGTAGACATACGCGCGCACCGCACACATGCACACAGACAGGGGCATTCCTGTGCCGTTTCAGAAAGTTCATGGAAATACGAATCACTGATGCATTTTGTTCATGTCTTATGATTGACTTGGGCAAATGAATGCGTTTTCTAACAAGTTGAATAGATTTAGTTGATTTCTTACTAAGTTCAATAAATGTTTGAATATTGTTGAATTTCGGTTTAATGTCTGGATTCCGTGATTCGGTCCGAAACGCCTATTTTATAGGGCCCTAGTCAATGAACTTGTCATAAATCAACATAGGATATGCCCTCTTCCCCCCCCCCCCCCCAACAAGACTCAAATATATATATATATATATTGGAAATGTAAGCAGGGGTTGAGCTTCTTCAGTTTGTGTCACAAAGTGGATACGTTTCTGTGTCCCTTTCAGAGTGAGTGACACATTGACTTTATATAGTGTACCAAGAGTTCTTCCCTCGCTTACGGCCATACCAGCCTGAATACGCCCGATCTCGTCCGATCTCGGAAGCTGAGCAGGGTCGGGCCTGGTTAATACTTGGATGGGAGACTGCCTGGGAATACCAGGTGCTGTAAGCTTTTTGTCCCAGTAGAGCGTGCTCTTGTGTCATGGAGCAACTGCTTTTTATTTATCACCCTAATAATATCATGGATTGTTATTGGACTAAATGCAGTTTGTGTGCTGCCCTGCCCTGATCAAATCAAATCAAATAATGGACAGTGCGTTTCCCTCAAAATATAGGCAGTACATGCAGCCTTTGTTTTTAGTCTAGGAGACAGTCAATGTCTGTAGTCCATTAGGGCACTATACAATCCCTTCAATGTTTTGCCTGATTCCGTTAATTCCCAAGTTCCCTTTTCTCCGTTTAGATTTCCCCGTTGACCGTTTGTCCCTGTTTTGGCAGGTTTTCGCTCTCAAAAGTACACCTTGTTAATAGCAAAACAGCACAATTGGATGTTCTATGTCCACAACAATGTTTAAACCCTATCAGGTGACCATTTGTGAGGTCTGGGAAAAATGTAAGACATTTAGATGTTGGGGTGTAGTTACCCTTAAATGCAAGCATGCACCAGGAAGAGACCTTTGTTTGGTTAAGCGGTGTTGCTGTAGAACAAATGGCAACTGGAGTGATGCAAATGATCACGGTATAATTCTGCCAGGCAGGCATAGGCTACTTTGTAGTTAACATTTACTTGCGAAGGTTTTGGGGAAAGCCATTCCTCCCCTACCAGAAGAAGGTTATCATTAGCATCATCGCTAACGGCTACACAAAGTGTAGACATACGCGCGCACCGCACACATGCACACAGACAGGGGCATTCCTGTGCCGTTTCAGAAAGTTCATGGAAATACGAATCACTGATGCATTTTGTTCATGTCTTATGATTGACTTGGGCAAATGAATGCGTTTTCTAACAAGTTGAATAGATTTAGTTGATTTCTTACTAAGTTCAATAAATGTTTGAATATTGTTGAATTTCGGTTTAATGTCTGGATTCCGTGATTCGGTCCGCAACGCCTATTTTATAGGGCCCTAGTCAATGAACTTGTCATAAATCAACATAGGATATGCCCTCTTCACCCCCCCCCAACAAGACTCAAATATATATATATATATATTGGAAATGTAAGCAGGGGTTGAGCTTCTTCAGTTTGTGTCACAAAGTGGATACATTTCTGTGTCCCTTTCAGAGTGAGTGACACATTGACTTTATATAGTGTACCAAGAGTTGTTCCCTCGCTTACGGCCATACCAGCCTGAATATGACCGATCTCGGAAACTAAGCAGGGTGGGGCCTGGTTAGTACTTGGATGGGAGACCGCCTGGGAATACCAGGTGCTGTAAGCTTTTTGTCCCAGTAGAGCGTGATCTTGTGTCATGGAGCAACTGCTTTTTATTTATCACCCTAATAATATCATGGATTGTTATTGGACTAAATGCAGTTTGTGTGCTGCCCTGCCCTGATCAAATCAAATCAAATAATGGACAGTGCGTTTCCCTCAAAATATAGGCAGTACATGCAGCCTTTGTTTTTAGTCTAGGAGACAGTCAATGTCTGTAGTCCATTAGGGCACTATACAATCCCTTCAATGTTTTGCCTGATTCCGTTAATTCCCAAGTTCCCTTTTCTCGGTTTAGATTTCCCCGTTGACCGTTTGTCCCTGTTTTGGCAGGTTTTCGCTCTCAAAAGTACACCTTTTTAATAGCAAAACAGCACAATTGGATGTTCTATGTCCACAACAATGTTTAAACCCTATCAGGTGACCATTTGTGAGGTCTGGGAAAAATGTAAGACATTTAGATGTTGGGGTGTAGTTACCCTTAAATGCAAGCATGCACCAGGAAGAGACCTTTGTTTGGTTAAGCGGTGTTGCTGTAGAACAAATGGCAACTGGAGTGATGCCAATGATCACGGTATAATTCTGCCATGCAGGCATAGGCTACTTTGTAGTTAACATTTACTTGCGAAGGTTTTGGGGAAAGCCATTCCTTCCCTACCAGAAGAAGGTTATCATTAGCATCATCGCTAACGGCTACACAAAGTGTAGACATACGCGCGCACCGCACACATGCACACAGACAGGGGCATTCCTGTGCCGTTTCAGAAAGTTCATGGAAATACGAATCACTGATGCATTTTGTTCATGTCTTATGATTGACTTGGGCAAATGAATGCGTTTTCTAACAAGTTGAATAGATTTAGTTGATTTCTTACTAAGTTCAATAAATGTTTGAATATTGTTGAAATTCGGTTTAATGTCTGGATTCCGTGATTCGGTCCGCAACGCCTATTTTATAGGGCCCTAGTAAATGAACTTGTCATAAATCAACATAGGATATGCCCTCTTCCCCCCCCCCAACAAGACTCAAATATATATATATATATATTGGAAATGTAAGCAGGGGTTGAGCTTCTTCAGTTTGTGTCACAAAGTGGATACGTTTCTGTGTCCCTTTCAGAGTGAGTGACACATTGACTTTATATAGTGTACCAAGAGTTGTTACCTCGCTTACGGCCATACCAGCCTGAATACGCCTGATCTCGTCCAATCTCGGAAGCTAAGCAGGGTTGGGCCTGGTTAGTACTTGGATGGGAGATCGCCTGGGAATACCAGGTGCTGTAAGCTTTTTGTCCCAGTAGAGCGTGCTCTTGTGTCATGGAGCAACTGCTTTTTATTTATCACCCTAATAATATCATGGATTGTTATTGGACTAAATGCAGTTTGTGTGCTGCCCTGCCCTGATCAAATCAAATCAAATAATGGACAGTGCGTTTCCCTCAAAATATAGGCAGTACATGCAGCCTTTGTTTTTAGTCTAGGAGACAGTCAATGTCTGTAGTCCATTAGGGCACTATACAATCCCTTCAATGTTTTGCCTGATTCCGTTAATTCCCAAGTTCCCTTTTCTCCGTTTAGATTTCCCCGTTGACCGTTTGTCCCTGTTTTGGCAGGTTTTCGCTCTCAAAAGTACACCTTTTTAATAGCAAAACAGCACAATTGGATGTTCTATGTCCACAACAATGTTTAAACCCTATCAGGTGACCATTTGTGAGGTCTGGGAAAAATGTAAGACATTTAGATGTTGGGGTGTAGTTACCCTTAAATGCAAGCATGCACCAGGAAGAGACCTTTGTTTGGTTAAGCGGTGTTGCTGTAGAACAAATGGCAACTGGAGTGATGCAAATGATCACGGTATAATTCTGCCAGGCAGGCATAGGCTACTTTGTAGTTAACATTTACTTGCAAAGGTTTTGGGGAAAGCCATTCCTTCCCTACCAGAAGAAGGTTATCATTAGCATCATCGCTAACGGCTACACAAAGTGTAGACATACGCGCGCACCGCACACATGCACACAGACAGGGGCATTCCTGTGCCGTTTCAGAAAGTTCATGGAAATACGAATTACTGATGCATTTTGTTCATGTCTTATGATTGACTTGGGCAAATGAATGCGTTTTCTAACAAGTTGAATAGATTTAGTTGATTTCTTACTAAGTTCAATAAATGTTTGAATATTGTTGAATTTCGGTTTAATGTCTGGATTCCGTGATTCGGTCCGCAACGCCTATTTTATAGGGCCCTAGTCAATGAACTTGTCATAAATCAACATAGGATATGCCCTCTTCCCCCCCCCCCAACAAGACTCAAATATATATACATATATATATTGGAAATGTAAGCAGGGGTTGAGCTTCTTCAGTTTGTGTCACAAAGTGGATACGTTTCTGTGTCCCTTTCAGCGTGAGTGACACATTGACTTTATATAGTGTACCAAGAGTTGTTCCCTTGCTGACGGCCATACCAGCCTGAATACGCCCGATCTCGTCCGATCTCGGAAGCTAAGCAGGGTTGGGCCTGGTTAGTACTTCGATGGGAGATCGCCTGGGAATACCAGGTGCTGTAAGCTTTTTGTCCCAGTAGAGCGTGCTCTTGTGTCATGGAGCAACTGCTTTTTATTTATCACCCTAATAATATCATGGATTGTTATTGGACTAAATGCAGTTTGTGTGCTGCCCTGCCCTGATCAAATCAAATCAAATAATGGACAGTGCGTTTCCCTCAAAATATAGGCAGTACATGCAGCCTTTGTTTTTAGTCTAGGAGACAGTCAATGTCTGTAGTCCATTAGGGCACTATACAATCCCTTCAATGTTTTGCCTGATTCCGTTAATTCCCAAGTTCCCTTTTCTCCGTTTACATTTCCCCGTTGACCGTTTGTCCCTGTTTTGGCAGGTTTTCGCTCTCAAAAGTACACCTTTTTAATAGCAAAACAGCACAATTGGATGTTCTATGTCCACAACAATGTTTAAACCCTATCAGGTGACCATTTGTGAGGTCTGGGAAAAATGTAAGACATTTAGATGTTGGGGTGTAGTTACCCTTAAATGCAAGCATGCACCAGGAAGAGACCTTTGTTTGGTTAAGCGGTGTTGCTGTAGAACAAATGGCAACTGGAGTGATGCAAATGATCACGGTATAATTCTGCCATGCAGGCATAGGCTACTTTGTAGTTAACATTTACTTGCGAAGGTTTTGGGGAAAGCCATTCCTTCCCTACCAGAAGAAGGTTATCATTAGCATCATCGCTAACGGCTACACAAAGTGTAGACATACGCGCGCACCGCACACATGCACACAGACAGGGGCATTCCTGTGCCGTTTCAGAAAGTTCATGGAAATACGAATCACTGATGCATTTTGTTCATGTCTTATGATTGACTTGGGCAAATGAATGAATTTTCTAACAAGTTGAATAGATTTAGTTGATTTCTTACTAAGTTCAATAAATGTTTGAATATTGTTGAATTTCGGTTTAATGTCTGGATTCCGTGATTCGGTCCGCAACGCCTATTTTATAGGGCCCTAGTCAATGAACTTGTCATAAATCAACATAGGATATGCCCTCTTCCCCCCCCCCAACAAGACTCAATATATATATATATATATATATATATATATATATATATATATATATATATATATATATTGGAAATGTAAGCAGGGGTTGAGCTTCTTCAGTTTGTGTCACAAAGTGGATACGTTTCTGTGTCCCTTTCAGAGTGAGTGACACATTGACTTTATATAGTGTACCAAGAGTTGTTCCCTCGCTTACGGCCATACCAGCCTGAATACGCCCGATCTCGTCCGATCTCGGAAGCTAAGCAGGGTTGGGCCTGGTTAGTACTTCGATGGGAGATCGCCTGGGAATACCAGGTGCTGTAAGCTTTTTGTCCCAGTAGAGCGTGCTCTTGTGTCATGGAGCAACTGCTTTTTATTTATCACCCTAATAATATCATGGATTGTTATTGGACTAAATGCAGTTTGTGTGCTGCCCTGCCCTGATCAAATCAAATCAAATAATGGACAGTGCGTTTCCCTCAAAATATAGGCAGTACATGCAGCCTTTGTTTTTAGTCTAGGAGACAGTCAATGTCTGTAGTCCATTAGGGCACTATACAATCCCTTCAATGTTTTGCCTGATTCCGTTAATTCCCAAGTTCCCTTTTCTCCGTTTAGATTTCCCCGTTGACCGTTTGTCCCTGTTTTGGCAGGTTTTCGCTCTCAAAAGTACACCTTTTTAATAGCAAAACAGCACAATTGGATGTTCTATGTCCACAACAATGTTTAAACCCTATCAGGTGACCATTTGTGAGGTCTGGGAAAAATGTAAGACATTTAGATGTTGGGGTGTAGTTACCCTTAAATGCAAGCATGCACCAGGAAGAGACCTTTGTTTGGTTAAGCGGTGTTGCTGTAGAACAAATGGCAACTGGAGTGATGCAAATGATCACGGTATAATTCTGCCATGCAGGCATAGGCTACTTTGTAGTTAACATTTACTTGCGAAGGTTTTGGGGAAAGCCATTCCTTCCCTACCAGAAGAAGGTTATCATTAGCATCATCGCTAACGGCTACACAAAGTGTAGACATACGCGCGCACCGCACACATGCACACAGACAGGGGCATTCCTGTGCCGTTTCAGAAAGTTCATGGAAATACGAATCACTGATGCATTTTGTTCATGTCTTATGATTGACTTGGGCAAATGAATGCGTTTTCTAACAAGTTGAATAGATTTAGTTGATTTCTTACTAAGTTCAATAAATGTTTGAATATTGTTGAATTTCGGTTTAATGTCTGGATTCCTTGATTCGGTCCGCAACGCCTATTTCATAGGGCCCTAGTCAATGAACTTGTCATAAATCAACATAGGATATGCCCTCTCCCCCCCCCCCCCAACAAGACTCAATATATATATATATATATATATATATATATATATATATATATATATATATATATATATATATATATATATATATATATATATATATATATATATATATATATTGGAAATGTAAGCAAGGGTTGAGCTTCTTCAGTTTGAGTCACAAAGTGGATACGTTTCTGTGTCCCTTTCAGAGTGAGTGACACATTGACTTTATATAGTGTACCAAGAGTTGTTCCCGCGCTTACGGCCATACCAGCCTGAATACGCCCGATCTCATCCGATCTTGGAAGCTAAGCAGGGTCGGGCCTGGTTAGTACTTTTATGGGAGACCGCCTGGGAATACCAGGTGCTGTAAGCTTTTTGTCCCAGTAGAGCGTGCTCTTGTGTCATGGAGCAACTGCCTTTTATTTATCGCCCTAATAATTTCATGGATTGTTATTGGACTAAATGCAGTTTGTGTGCTGCCCTGCCCTGCCCTAATCAAATCAAATAATGGACAGTGCGTTTCCCTCAAAATATAGGCAGTACATGCAGCCTTTGTTTTTAGTCTAGGAGACAGTCAATGTCTGTAGTCCATTAGGGCACTATAAAATCCCTTCAATGTTTTGCCTGATTCCGTTAATTCCCAAGTTCCCTTTTCTCCGTTTAGATTTCCCCGTTGACCGTTTGTCCCTGTTTTGGCAGGTTTTCGCTCTCAAAAGTACACCTTTTTAATAGCAAAACAGCACAATTGGATGTTCTATGTCCACAACAATGTGTAAACCCTATCAGGTGACCATTTGTGAGGTCTGGGAAAAATGTAAGACATTTAGATGTTGGGGTGTAGTTACCCTTAAATGCAAGCATGCACCAGGAAGAGACCTTTGTTTGGTTAAGCGGTGTTGCTGTAGAACAAATGGCAACTGGAGTGATGCAAATGATCACGGTATAATTCTGCCATGCAGGCATAGGCTACTTTGTAGTTAACATTTACTTGCGAAGGTTTTGGGGAAAGCCATTCCTTCCCTACCAGAAGAAGGTTATCATTAGCATCATCGCTAACGGCTACACAAAGTGTAGACATACGCGCGCACCGCACACATGCACACAGACAGGGGCTTTCCTGTGCCGTTTCAGAAAGTTCATGGAAATACGAATCACTGATGCATTTTGTTCATGTCTTATGATTGACTTGGGCAAATGAATGCATTTTCTAACAAGTTTAATAGATTTAGTTGATTTCTTACTAAGTTCAATAAATGTTTGAATATTGTTAAATTTCGGTTTAATGTCTGGATTCCTTGATTCGGTCCGCAACGCCTATTTTATAGGGCCCTAGTCAATGAACTTGTCATAAATCAACGTAGGATATGCCCTCTCCCCAATGTCCATTGGTCGTGTTACTTTGCCCAAGCAGGTCTCTTCTTCTTATTGGTGTCCTTTAGTAGTGGTTTCTTTGCAGCAATTTGACCATGAAGACCTAATTCACACAGCCCCTCTGAAAAGTTGATGTTGAGACGTCTGTGACTTGAACTGTGAAGCATTTATTTGGGATGCAATTTCTGAGGCTGGTAACTCTAATGAACTTTTCCTCTGCAGCAGAGGTAACTCTGGGTCTTCCTTTCCTATGGCGGTCCTCATGACAGCCAGTTTCATCATAGCGCATGAAGGTTTTTGTGACTGCACTTGAAGAAACGTTAAAAGTTCTTGGGGCGGCAGGTAGCTTAGTGGTTAAGAGTGTTGTGCCAGTGACGGGGGCGCTGTTGGAAGCCAAGGATGTAGCACGCGTCTCCCTATCGCTCCTGAGTTAGTGACCAAATTTATATATTTAACTTTGCAAAACTGCATACATTTCTGTTTGCCCAGGCGTCTGAAGAGACCCATAAACAACTCAGTTCAAGTATAATAAATTTAAATTCGTAATGACATCAACCCGACCAAAAACAGAGTCTGCAAGAGCAGGCCGCAACAAGCCTGCAACTTCTCCCGACTCACCCCCGCCACCGAACGCTACCAATGCCGGCCCCACGGAAACACTGACTGTGGAGATGCTACAATCCGTGATAGGCACCCTCAAAGCCGACATTTTCGGAAAAATTGACTGTCTCTCTACCAACCTCAGGTCAGAGATATCAACGATCAAAGACTAGTTTAAAAAATCTATCGAGAGTATACAGAATAAGCTCGACGCACATGGGGTGACTTTATCGGATTTGGAGCGAGGGGCTACAGACCACAGCACTCGCATTAGCGAGCTAGAGGCTAACGTCGGCTCATTGACAACTAGGGTGGCATTCCTCGATAATAGATGCGAAGATATGGAAAGTAGAATGCGGAGGAACAACATTCATCTACTGGGAATACCGGAGGGAGTGGAGGGCCCAAGACCCACTGAGTACATGGCCCAGCTACTTCAGGAGCTGCTCGGGCTAGAGGAGAAGCCACTGCTAGACCGGGCTCACCGCACTCTGCGTAGCCGACCCAGGGATGGAGAACCCCCACGACCATTTGTCATCAGGGTGCATTTCTTTCACGTCCGCAACGACATACTGAGAAGATCGGGAGAAGCATCCCCTCTTCTACATAAGGGTAAAAGAGTCTCGATATTTGCGGACTACACAACAGCTGTGGCTAAGAGGCGGGCTAGCTTTGGAGCTGTGAAACGCCAACTACACACCTGCCCGGGCGTGAAGTTCGGCCTCATCTACCCTGCGGTTTTGAGACTGACTTTACCGGACGGCTCCATGCACAGATTCGAGGACCCGGCTATAGCGGCAGATTTCATCAACAAGAACGTGAAAGCGGCTGTTGTACCGCATGGTTTGTAACAAATGGTTGGCTAGCTGGACTTCCTAGCAGGCTAGTTAGCAGGCCGAATGGGTGACTAACGAAGCCATCTCTGCTGGGTTCATCGACATATGAATGTCATTCTCTTCTTTATCTCTTTATTTCCAGCCCAGGTTTGCCGCCTCTAATGCCAATATCTGGGGGTCTGCATGGCTGTTTCAGTCTGATCATTTACCATCTGCGTCGAGGTTAAACCTCTCTTAATCGAGGATAGTTTTCCTTAGACTCTATTGGGGACCATT
Source organism: Coregonus lavaretus (assembly GCF_964263955.1). NCBI lineage: Eukaryota > Metazoa > Chordata > Actinopteri > Salmoniformes > Salmonidae > Coregonus > Coregonus lavaretus. The sequence continues at coordinate 500,180 of NW_028159512.1, forward strand.
CTATTCATGTTTGGCTTACTCTAGTTAAATGGTCACTAATCTTAGGTAGCACAGAGTAAGAGTTATCATGCTTAGCTCTAAACTTTCTTCGTATTTAGGGTTTTGCTTGCATCTCATTTGGGGAGATGCTTCGGCAAGGGCGGGTGTGAGGGAAGGGTTTGTTCACTCTCTATTTGTATATAGTTTGTATATGTTTTTTGTGCCTCTTCGTTTGTCTTTGTTTTTTACATTTGCGTTTTTAGGTTCAACTAAGATCTTCAGTTTACATTGTACCTTGTCCTTTACACATCCTCTCTCTCTCTTAAGATATGACTCAGCCTAGTGTAGCCCATACTGCTGGAGGGAATGGCTTTAATTTTCTTACTTGGAACTGCAGGGGCATAAATAACCCAGTTAAACGTAGTAAGGTGCTACACCATCTTCATCATTTGAAAGCTCACATCATCTTTCTCCAAGAAACTCATCTGAAGGTATCACAACACTCAAGTCTTAGGTGCAGATGGGTGGGTCAGGTGTTCCATTCCTCATTTCAGAGTAAGGCGAGAGGGGTGGCTATTTTACTTCACAGATCGGTACCTTTTACATGTTCTAAGGTGATCGCAGATCCCCATGGTAGATATATAATTGTCAGTGGTAGGCTGCTCAATACAAAGGTTCTTCTTGTTAATATCTATGCTCCTAATTGGGACAATGGTGATTTTTTCAAATCGGTTTTCTCTACACTCCCAGATATGTCCACCCATATGTTGATTTTAGGAGGTGACTTTAACTGTTGGTTAGACCCACAATTGGATCGATCCTCCACTAAACCTACCACCCTATCAACCTCAGCTAGAGTTGTTCGAACCTTTATGTCTGAATTCGCAGTCTCAGATCCTTGGAGAATGGTTAATCCAGCTGGGAAAGCATACTATTTTTTCTCATCGGTTCACCACACTTTTACGCGCATAGACTACTTCCTTGTTGATGACCGGCTCCTCCACTCCATAACTTCATGTTCATATAACCCAATTGTTGTATCTGACCACGCCCCTGTTACTATGGAAGTAGCTTTTCAAAATGTTGACAATCAGCGACCGCCTTGGCGACTAAAAACTCAACTGCTCAGTAATGAACACTTTGTCAATTTTGTTTTGAGTCAAATCGACTTTTTCATGATTACAAATAGAACCCCAAACATCTCTGCGTCTACTCTCTGGGAAACTTTGAAAGCTTATATCAGAGGTGAAATTATCTCCTACACCGCACATGAGAACAAATTGAAAAGGAATAGGTTATCTATGCTAACACGCTGTATTGCCCAATTTGATGACATTTATGCCGTTTCACCATCCCCGGATATTTATAAGGAACGTTTAACTCTGCAAGCAGAATTTGACACACTATTAACAGACCAGGTTACTGAAATGCTTGTCAAGTCTAGGAGCACTTACTATGAACAAGGAGAGAAAGCCAGTAAATTATTAGCTCACAAGTTACGTCAACAATCATCATCATCTCAGATTACAAAAATTCGTACATCATCTGGGATATCATTAGATCCTGGGGGGATCAATGAGGAGTTCAAGAGATTTTACCAGTCTCTATATACCTCTGAAAGTAAAGCGGATACACTGGAATTGGATAATTTCTTCCACTCACTATCTGTGCCTTCGGTCGGCCGGGACTTGGTAAAAAAATTAGAGCAGCCGATCACTGTTGAAGAACTGTCTAACGCTGTCAAATCCCTTCAATCTGGGAGAAGCCCAGGACCTGATGGCTACCCGACAGAGTTTTATAAAAAGTGTATCACCAAAATAGCCCCTATTCTAATTGAAATGTACAATGATGCATTTGTAAATGGTGCTCTCCCACATACTCTCACTCAAGCAACCATTTGTGTTATTCTTAAAAAAAACAAAGACCCTCTTGACTGTGCATCATACCGTCCAATTAGCCTGCTAAATGTGGACTATAAAATTCTAGCCAAAATTCTGGCAACGCGGCTAGAAACAGTCCTCCCATCAATTATCTCTCCGGATCAAACAGGATTTATAAAAAATAGACACTCATTCTTCAATCTCCGAAGATTATTTAATATTATATACAATCCTTCTGTCGACAATACCTCTGAAGCCATTATATCCCTGGACGCGGAGAAAGCGTTTGATCGGGTGGAATGGAAATACCTTTTTTACACTCTAAATAAATTTGGCTTTGGCTCCAAATTCATGACCTGGATAAAACTTCTGTACTCATCCCCCCAAGCCTCTGTCAGGACTAATAACACTCAATCAGATCGCTTCCCTTTGCAAAGATCGACACGTCAGGGTTGCCCTTTAAGTCCCTTACTGTTTGCCATCGCCATAGAGCCACTTGCAATAGCACTTCGCTCCAACCCCCTCATCAAAGGCATAGTCAGATACGGGCACGAACACAAACTGTCTTTATATGCAGATGATTTATTAATATACACATCCAATCTTTCTGTCTCTGTCCCTGCTGCCCTTGCCACTTTCGCATCCTTCGGTCACATATCAGGGTATAAACTAAATCTCAGTAAAAGTGAATTGATGCCACTCAACATGGCTGCAAAAAAATCCCCTTTACATAACTTGCCATTTAAAATAGCTCACAGTAGTTTTATTTATCTCGGGGTACATGTCACAATTAGGTTTGAAAACCTTTTTCAAGCCAACTTTGCTCCTCTCTTAACCCGTACTAAGGACGATTTGGAACGGTGGTCTTTGCTACACCTCTCCTTAGTTGCTAGAATTAACTCTATTAAAATGAATACTCTCCCTAAATTCTTATACCTCTATCAGTGCCTTCCAATATTTCTACCCAATACATTTTTCAAAAAGATCGACGGCCTAATTCTACCCTTTATATGGGACAAAAAGCCTCCTAGGATGCGAAAACAGCTCTTGCAGAGGCCCAAACCAGACGGCGGTCTAGCTCTACCAGATTTCAGATTCTATTATTGGGCCGCTAACCTTAGGATCATTCAGTACTGGTTGCAGAGCAGAGTAATATTCCCACCCCCAACTTGGCTGGAGATGGAGGCTGCCTCGTCTACACCGGCATCACTGTCTTCCCTCGCTCACTCCTCTATTACAGGCCCTTACTCCTCCTTCACCAATAATACATGTGTCAAAACAACATTGAAGATCTGGAATCAATTTAGGCGCCACTTTGGGTTTCAAACAACCTCTTCCTTGGCTCCGGTAGCCTCAAACCCAGCTTTTCCCCCATCTATGATTGATGGTGCTTTCTCAACATGGTCTAATCTCGGTATTAAAAGATTCAGAGATCTGTATACTAACAATACATTTAGTACGTTTCAACAACTATCAGCTAAATTTGGTCTCCCCAGACATCATTTTTTTAGGTTCTTACAAGTCCGGAGTTACATCCGCAGCATAGATCCAGGATTCCCCAACCTTTCTAGTGGAACACAGTTCGACACATTTCTCACCCCACTTCCTAATCAGAAAGGCACATTGTCAATAATCTATAGTCAAATTTGCTCACTACAAGCCATCTCATTAAACAATATCAAATCCTCTTGGGAGGAGGAACTGGGTGAGGAAATATCTGATGAACTATGGGAAGGGGCACTCAAAAGGGTACATAGCTCTTCTATTTGCGCTCGACACGGCCTCATCCAATGCAAACTCATTCATAGTGCCCACTGGACCAAAGCAAGACTATCAAAAATTTACAAGGATGTGAACCCTAATTGTGTTCGATGTAACCAGTCCCCTGCTAATCATGTGCACATGTTTTGGTGCTGCCCATCTCTTGTTGGTTTCTGGAAAGACATCTTTAACACACTCTCAGAATTAAGCGGCACACAGATCGAGCCAGACCCTCTCATTGCATTATTTGGAGTTTCCTTACCCACAATACAATTGACCAAAATGAATAAGGATGTAATTGCCTTTGTCACGTTGTTAGCGAGACGATTAATTTTACTTAGATGGAAATCCTCTGCAGCCCCTTCTCATGCTCTTTGGATTAAATCTATTTTGAATTGCATAAAGTTGGAGAAAATAAAACAGACACTCAATGGGTCTGTAGACAAATTTTATGCAAAGTGGGCTCCCTTCTTTTCTTATGTTAAAAGAATACATTTCCCTGCAGTTCCAGAGTGATGTATATTTATATATTGGTGATGTAAGAAGCCTGGTATGTGCATATACGACATCTCGGATGTTAAGGACGGTAATAACTGTGCTAGCTGACCTATAACAACTGGATCAAAACAGATATTCTTCCTTTCATTTTTATTTTTATTTTTATTATTATTATTATTATTATATTTTTTTTTTTTGTGTTTTATCTTATTTATGTACTTAATGTCTATTTTTTCTTTCATGTCTGTCTCTCCATGTTTTGCTGTATCGTTGTCTTCAAATTGTTGTTCCATATTCATACCAAATAACTTTCAAGTGCAATTATTTACTAAATGCTGGTACTGAAAATTCAATAAACAAAGTATATAAAAAAAAAAAAAAAAAGAGTGTTGTGCCAGTAACCGAAAGGTCGCTGGTTCTAATCCCCGAGCCGATTAGGTGAAAAATCTGTCGATGTGCCCTTGAGCAAGGTACTTAACCCTAATTGCTCTGGATAAGAGCGTCTGCTAAATGACTAAAATGTAAAAATGTTCTTGACATATTCCGTATTGACTGACCTTAAAGTAATGATGGACTGTCTTTGCTTATTTGAGCTGTTCTTGCCATAATATGGACTTGGTATTTTACCAAATAGGGCTATCAACTGATTGGCTCAAACACATTAAGAAGGAAAGAAATCCCACAAATTAGCTTTTAAGAAGGCGCAACTGTTAATTGAAATGCATTCCAGGTGACTACCTCATGAAGCTGGTTGAGAGAATGCCAAGAGTGTGCAAAGTTGTCATCAAGGCAAAGGGTGGCTATTTGAAGAATCTCAAATCTATAATATATTTTGATTTGTTTAACACTTTTTTGGTTACCACATGATTCCATATGTGTTATTTCATAGTTTGGCATCTTCACTATTATTTTACAATGTAAAAAACAGTAAAAATAAAGAAAAACCCTGGAATGAGCAGGTGTGTCCAAACATTTGACTGGTACTGTATATGGAAATACCAAAAAGATTAAATAACATATAACTGATAAATGCAGTGAAATGTGTTGTTATCTGCCTTGGTCATGGACACATTGACAAATTTTTCAGCTTTGGTATTCAAACCAGCGACCTTTCAGTTACTGGCCCAGCGCTCCAACCTCTAGGCTACCTGCCATGAGCCAAGCATGTTTACATGTAGAATGGAATAGGTTATATGACCACTATGATTAATGTCATTGTCAGTTCTACCACCTCAACATTGTCCATTTTAAACAGGGTTAAATATCTAGTTAGTATCTAGTTGTGTAACTGTCAGAAGATATGTGCTTCAGTCAGAAAATTGTTCTCTCATCTCTTTGGTCTCAGCTAGCTAGCCAGCCAGTAGCTACCGAAACAGCTAGCCAGCCAAGCTAGCTGCAGAAATGAAAACCATCAAATACACTTTTCCTAATATTATGACTTACATCAACATCCTTAGCTTGCCCATTCACTAAATATACTGTTAAATAACTCTGACTGACACCCAATAGCTTAAGGATGCTGAGCTATTTAACGTTATAATGAGAAAGATGTTGTTATTATGAAATAATCTGGTTGCAAGTTATTATGAGAAATAGCTTTATTATGCCGAAACATTAGCATAGGCTACTCGGCAAGCTTGGCTTCCTCTCATGCACAGGTTGACATTATGGCCGGTTTGCTTGAGTTGATCAACTTTTATTTTTGAGGCATTGGAAAATATTAGTGTCATTGAGCAATATAGATGGTGTTGTCAATACTTTACATACATTGCAGAGAATTCTGAGTTCTCTAAGGCTCTACAGACGGAAAAAACAATTGGACCTCCTTGACATAGCATTACTCCTTCTTGATCTAGGCTGACATGGGAAGCTTTATGGATACAAATTAATCTTAAACGCATCCAAGTGGGATATGTGGTGACTCATAACACAGTCAGGTGTTTACTTCATATTCAAGTCCCCAATGGAGTGCGCATTTGTGTGGAAGTCTCTGGGAATGACATTAGCCAGCTAGCTACCTTACCTTCACAAACAAGAAAGACGACATAGAGGAACAGCTTAGCTAGCTAAGTGTCCTTTTTGTCTTGTAATTTCACATTTGGAAGGTGCACTGAAACAAAATTATTATTTCATTTCTAGCACAGCCAACAACTAGCAAGCAAAATATATGAATAATGCGCTGAAATTAGCGACTGAGGGGTCACTATGGTAGTTAGCAATGGCTATTCTCAGGAACAAGCAAGCCCCTATCTGAGAAGCATGTTCGACTGATCGAGTATTCTATTCAATGCATTGTCAATGAACACATGATTTCATAAAAAGTGCATTAGAGTGGCTTGGAAATACAATGACATTGCAAAATGAGGCAAATAATTAGTAGGAAAACATATTTTCATCATTTTGATGTCATCAGATTGACTTTAGGTGCAGTATAACGTTAGCTAGCTAGATAGCTAAGATTTAGGGGAGACCACCGATTTTAGCTAGCTAGCTAACATTAGCATTGATAGCTATTTTTGAATAACTTTGTTAGCTAATGACAACGTTGCCATCCATTTGACGACATGATAATGATGGCAAAGTTGTTTCCTACTAAACATTTGTCTACTTTAGCAATGCCATCATATTTCCAGGCCACTATAGTGTTATTTAGACTAAACAGCCATTAGCTTCCATTTATCACACCACTAAGGCGCCAGTGGGCGGCTTGAGAACGTTCATAACAATGGCATGATGTAACCCAGTGACGGAGGTGCAACCTATGAATAGCAACATTTGTTTTTGCGTTATTCTATTTTACCCAGCTCTCACACTGTGTGTGTATGTGTGTGTGTGTGTCTATCTGTCCGTCTTGGAGTTCCAGATGTGGCGGCCACTGGAGGGCAACTTTAATACTGGAGCACATGTAGGAGCTCATCGTCATGAAATTAATCTATAACAGCTGATACAAGTATCCTATATTAGATGCCACTACAGTGCTAGCTAACTAGTAAATGTACACCGCAGGCGCATTGGCAACATTTCGTAAGTCCAGCTTGGTGAAGACCCGGGCTCCCTGCAATGACTCGAATGCCGTCAGGGGGAGTGGGTAGCGGTTCTTAACCGTGATGTCATTGAGCGCCTGGTAATCAATGCACGGCCGCTGCCCACCGTCCTTTTTGCCCACGAAGAAGAAGCCCGCGCCCGCGGTGAGGTAGAGGGGGCAGATGAGACCCTTGACGAGTGCCTCGTCGATATACTCCCTCATTGCCAGTGTCTCCGGCAGGGACAAGGAAAACAATTGCACTCGTGTGGGCATGGCGCCCCATGTAAATCCATTACATTAGGATTTCATGTAATGGACATACACAAAATAGTCAAAATTGGTGAAGGGAAATGAAAAAAATTACTTGTTTCAAAAAATTCAACAAAATAAATAACGGAAAAGTTGTGCGTGCATATGTATTCACCCCCTTTGCTATGAAGCCCCTAAATAAGATCTGATGCAACCAATTACCTTCAGAAGTCACATAATTTGTTAAATAAAGTCCACCTGTGTGCAATCTAAGTGTCACATGATCTCAGTATATACAGTTGAAGTCGGAAGATTACATACACTTAGGTTGGAGTCATTAAAACTTGTTTTTCAACCACTCCACAAATTTCTTGTTAACAAACTATAGTTTTGGCAAGTCGGTTAGGACATCTTCTATGTGCATGACACAAGTACATTTTCCAACAATTGTTTACAGACAGATTATTTCACTTATAATTCACTGTATCACAATTCCAGTGGGTCAGAAGTTTCCATACACTAAGTTGACTGTGCCTTTAAACAGCTTGGAAAATTCTGTAGCTCAGCTGGTAGAGCACGGCGCTTGTAACGCCAAGGTAGTGGGTTCGATCCCCGGGACCACCCATACACAAAAATGTATGCACGCATGACTGTAAGTCGCTTTGGATAAAAGGGTCTGCTAAATGGCATATTATTATTATTATGTTATCATGGCTTTAGAAGCTTCTGATAGGCTAATTGACATCATTTGAGTCAATTGGAGGTGTAACTGTAATGTATTTCAAGGCATACCTTCAAACTCAGTGCCTCTTTGTTTGACATCATGGGAAAATCAAAAGAAATCAGCCATGACCTCAGAAACAAAATGGTAGACCTCCACAAGTCTGGTTCATCCTTGGGAGCAATTTCCAAATGCCTGAAGGTACCACGTTCATCTGTACAAACAATTGTACACAAGTATAAACACCATGGGACCACACAGCTGTCATACAGCTCAGGAAGGAGATGCATTCTGTCTCCCAGAGATGAACGTACTTTGGTTCAAAAAGTGCAAATCAATCCCAGAACAACAGCAAAGGACCCTGTGAAGATGCTGGAGGAAACATGTACAAAAGTATCTATATCAACAGTAAAACTAGTCCTATATCGACATAACCTGAAAGGCCGCTCAGCAAGGAAGAAGCCACTGCTCCAAAACAACCATAGAAAAGCCAGACTATGGTTTGCAACTGCACATGGGGACAAAGATCATACTTTTTGGAGAAATGTCCTCTGGTTTGATGAAACAAAAATAGAACTGTTTGACCATAATGACCATCGTTATGTTTGGAGGAAAAAGGGGGTAAATTGCAAGCCGAAGAACACCATCCCAACCGTGAAGCACGGGGGTGGCAGCATCATGCTGTGTGAGTGCTTTGCTGCAGGAGGGACTGGTGCACTTCACAAAAAAATGGCATCATGAGGAAGGAAAATTATGTGGATATATTGAAGCAACATCTCAAGACATCAGTTAGGAAGTTAAAGCTTGGTCGCAAATGGGTCTTCCAAATGGACAATGACCCCAACCATACTTCCAAAGTTGTGGCAAAATGGCTTAAGGAGAACAAAGTCAAGGTATTGGAGTGGCCATCACAAAGCCCTGACCTCAATCCTATAGAAAATGTGTGGGCAGAACTGAAAAAGCGTGTGCGACCAAGGAGGCCTACAAACCTGACTCAGTTACACCAGCTCTGTCAGGAGGAATGGGCCAAAATTCACCCAACTTATTGTGGGAAGCTTGTGGAAGGCTACCAGAAACGTTTGAGCCAAGTTAAACAACTGAAAGGCAATGCTACCAAATACTAAATGAGTGTATGTAAACTTCTGACCCACTGGGAATGTGATGAAATAAATAAAATCTGAAATAAATCATTCTTTCTACTATTATTCTGACATTTCACATTCTTAAAATAAAGTGGTGATCCTAACTGACCTAAGACAGGGATTTTTTACTAGGATTAAATGTCAGGAATTGTGAAAAACTGAGTTTAAATGTATTTGGCTAAGGTGTATGTAAACTTCCGACTTCAACTGTATACACCTGTACCTATGATGAAAATTACAGGACTCTCTCATCTTTTTAAGTGGGAGAACTTGCACAATTGGTGGCTGACTAAATACTGTTTTTCCCCACTGTAGATGCCCAGGCAGGAGAGGTGAAACGGCGCCAACCGTGCCAACGACGGAGACCCGAGAGGCAACCCCAATAAAAATGTTTGGGGGGGGCACACGGGGTGGATGACGAGGCTACAGGAGGCTAAAAGGGAGAAGAAAAGTGTAGAGGCACGGCGAGAGGAGCTGGTTAGGCAGCAGAAGGAGCGGGGGTTAATAAAGGAACCCAGTCCCGCTCCTCGCACCAAGAAAGTGGTGCATGTCGCTAGTCCGGTCCGGCCCGTTCCTGCTCCCCTCACCAAGCAAGTGGTGCGCGTCGCCAGCCCGGTCCGGCCTGTTCCTGTCCCTCGCACCAAGCCAGTGGTGCGCGTCGCCAGCCCGGTCCGGCCTGTTCCTGCCCCTCGCACCAAGCTAGTGGTGCGTGTCGCCAGCCCGGTCCGGCCTGTTCCTGCCCCTCGCACCAAGATAGTGGTGCGCGTCATCAGCCCGCCCCGGCCTGTTCCTGCCCCTCGCACCGAGCTAGTGGTGCGCGTCACCGGCCCGGCCTGTTCCTGCCCCTCGCACCAAGCCAGTGGTGCGCGTCGCCAACCCGGTCCGGCCTGTTCCTGTCCCTCGCACCTGGCCAGTGGTGCGCGTCACCAGCCCGGTCCGGCCTGTTCCTGTTCTTCGCACCAAGCCAGTGGTGCGCGTCGCCAGCCCGGTCCGGCCTGTTCCTGTTCTTCGCACCAAGCCAGTGGTGCGCGTCGCCAGCCCGGCCCGGCCTGTTCCTGTTCTTCGCACCAAGCCAGTGGTGCGCGTCGCCAGCCCGGCCCGGCCTGTTCCACGCCCTGACTCAGGGGACGCTTATATGTTGATTCAGGCTGTGTGTATTCTTTGTTGTGTTAGTTCTTGTTGTAGAATCTAGTATGTCTATTTCTATGTTGGCCGGTGTGGTTCCCAATCAGAGGCAGCTGTCGCTCGTTGTCTCTGATTGGGGACCATACTTAGGCAGCCTATTGGCACTAGTGGGTTGTGGGATCTTGTTTTGTGTGAGGTATGTTGTTTGTGTACCTTGGACTTCACGTTTCGTTTCTTGTTTTGTCGTTGTGTTTATAAGTCAAATAAACATGTTTGCATATCACACTGCACCTTGGTCTGACCCATTCATCAACGTATGTGACACAGTTGTAAATGAGAACTTGTTCTCAACTGGTTTACCTGGTTAAATAAAGGTGAATGAAAAATAAAAAATAAATACACCAGATTCTCAATTAGATTGAGGTCTGGGATTTGACTAGGCCATTCCAAGACATTTTAATGTTTCCCCTTAAACCACTCGAGTGTTACTTTAGCAGTATGCTTAGGGTCATTGTCCTGCTGGAATGTGAACCTCCATCCCAGTCTCAAATCTCTGGAAGGCTTAAACAGGTTTCCCTCAAGAATTTCCCTGTCTTTAGCGCCATCCATCATTCCTTCAATTCTGACCAGATTCCCAGTCCCTGCCGATGAAAACCATCCCCACAGCATGAATCTGCCACCACCATGCTTCACTGTGGGGATGGTGTTCTCGGGGTGATGAGAAGTGTTGGGTTTGCGCCAGACATAGTGTTTTCCTTGATGGACAAAACCTCGATTTTAGTCTCATCTGATCAGAGTACCTTCTTCCATATGTTTGGGGAGTCTCCCACATGCCTTTTGGCAACCATAAAATGTGTTTGCTTATTTCTTTCTTGAAGCAACTGCTTTTTTCTGGCCACTCTTCCGTAAAGCCCAGCTCTTTGGAGTGTACGGCTTATAGTGGTCCTATGGACATGTACTCCAATCTCCGCTGTGGAGCTTTGCAGCTCCTTCAGGGTTATCGTTGGTCTCTTTGTTGCCTCTATGATTAATGCCCTCCTTGCTTGGTCCGTGAGTTTTGGTGGGCGGCCCTCTCTTGGCAGGTTTGTTGTGGTGCCATATTCTTTCCATTTTTTTATAATGGATTTAATGGTGTACCGTGGGATGTTCAAAGTTTCTGATATTTTTTTATAACCCAACCCTGATCTGTACATCTCCACAACTTTGTCCCTGACCTGTTTGGAGAGCCACTTGGTTTTAATGGTGCGGCTTGCTTGGTGGTGCCCCTTGCTTGGTGGAGTTGCAGACACTGGGGCCTTTCAGAACAGGTGTATATACATACTGAGATCATGTGACACTTAGATTGCACACAGGTGGACTTTATTTAACTTATTATGTGACTTCAGAAGGTAATTGGTTTCACCTGATGTTATTTAGGGGCTTCATAGCAAAGGGGGTGAATATATATGCACGCACCACTTTTCCGTTATTAATTTTTTAGAATTCTTTGAATCAACATCTTTTTTTTCATTTCACTTCACCAATTTTGACTATTTTGTGTATGTCCATTACATGAAATCCAAATAAAAATTCATTTAAATTACAGGTTGTAAAATAGGAAAAACGCCAAGGGGGATGAATACTTTTGCAAGGCACTGAAAGTAAATCTCTGTATTTCATACTACTGTAATCTACTGTAATATAATCTAGTTATGGTATCAAAGCAAGTACATTTATTGTATTATACTGTACAAAAGTAAATGCCACCATAATCTGAATGAATGAAATTCATTGAGGGGAGGGGGTTTGTATTTCACAGTATTTTACTGTAATTACAAGAGATTGGTGCAAGCAGGGTGGCTGTTAGATAATGTGTTTACACATTACAGCATATCAATGAATATTTGGTGTTATATATCACTTGCACTTGTAGAGTAGGGGTTCCCAACCTTTCTTCCCCAGGGCCCCCTTTTTCACATTTGAAAAATGCCACAAAACACAACAATTCTTTCCCTGCCCACAATATTTTCCCACAATGCGCCATAACTTACAGTATGCTGCAATAAAAAATGTCAGAGTATTTTACTGTTAATATCCAAATTACCGTATAAATTACAGTTTTCCATTACAGTGTGGGCACCAGAGGATTCCAATGCTGCAGATACAACTTGCCTCACGAATGGAACCCTAGGGCTCTGGTCAAAAGTAGTGCACTATCTAGGTAATAGGGTGTCATTTGGGATTCAGGTACAGTCACTTTCAATAGCCATGTAAAAATTCAGCACAGCAGTCTCACATCATCATACCCCTCAGACTCTAAGCAGCAGCACTTCTAACACGTTATAAATATAGCCCGTCTTGAGGTTTCCCCTGACAGTGCCATCTAGCATCTGGGATGTTCACAGACATGTTTCTGGTTTCATTATCACTAACCTTAACCCCTAACTCCTAGCCTAGCTAAAATTAGCCACCTAGCTAACGTTAGCCACAACATATTGTAATTCATAACATATTGTACGAATTGTAATTCATAACATATTGTACGAATTGTAATTCATAACATATTGTACGAATATTGTAATTCATAACATATAATTCGAAATGGATGATGGACATCCATAAATGAATACTGTACATACCATAAGAAACTTAACATATCATACTAATTGAAGTGTCCTGGATTTACGTTTACAATGTTACGTCTACCCTACCCAGAGACATTTTGATTTCTATATAGGCTATTGTTAAAAAAGAGGAGTCTAAGTTTGTAACATTGCTAAAGTTGTTTATCAACTAAAAAATGTGAGCGCAACTGAGCTAGTTAAAATCAAATCAAATTTGGCACATTTTTATTTTACCAGGCAAGTCAGTTATGAACAAATTCTTATTTACAATGACAGCCTACATCGGCCAAACCCGGACGACGCTTGGCCAATTGTGCACTGCCCTATGGGACTCCCAATCACGGCCGGTTGTGATACAGCCTGGAATCGAACCAGGGGGTCTGTAATGACGCCTCAAGCACTGAGATGCAGTGCCTTAGACCGCTGCGTCACTCGGTAGCCCATGCTTCGAATACAACAGGTGTAGCCCTTACAGTGAAATGCTTACTTACAAGCCCTTAACCAACAATGCAAAAAAAAAATGTTTTGTTACAACTGAAGTATCTGATCATCAATAGATTAGAGAAAAAGCTATTAGTTTTTTAACACAGCAGCCGCATTTAATCAGTTAGGTCCTTGTTTAAAAGCCTATGACATGTTGTTGTAATGTTGAAACTTCTTACGACAATAGAGTGTCATTGCGGCTCGCAATTCGCCGTTCCTGCATGTGGGCATTCCCGCGGGAAAACAGTGCTCGACAGGCGAAGGCGAAGGACACTGTCTACCATTGACATATCAAGCTCTTCTTCTGTGGGGTTTATCGGCGGTTGGCATCCAATGTTATGGTGCATTACCGCCACCTACTGTACTGGACTGCCCCTGCCTCCTGCCTGTGTAGCGGAGTCCTAGTTTAAAAATGGCCAATAGAAGTATAAAGAGGGGTTCCTGCGGATTGAGGAATGCCCATATGCAATAACGCCCCAAATTGCAGGCCACAAATTCACCCTTCTCTCTTACAATAGCCTACTTCAAAACCAAATGGTACATAGTCACAAAAATAGATAGGGTGTTTGTTAAATTATCTTATATTTTAATATTTTATGAATGGAGTGAATTTGGAGCGGCAGTTGTTTTTCCTGTGAGTGCTGAGCGTTTTTTAGCGGAATGGGGGAAAGGACATTGAGCGCTGGTGCTGTCCGTGAGCAATGAGTGGGATTTCCAACTGTTCAACTCTGATCACATACTCTGGAAGCAATCTCAGACCTGTTGCTTAGATAAACTGTCACGGAATCTGCCGAGGCTGCTCCTCCTCCTTGCTCGGGCAGGTTTCGGCGGTCGTCGTCCCCCGGAGTACTAGCTGCCATCGTTGTATGTTTCATGTTCGTTTGGTTTTGTCTTGATGTTGTACACCTGTTTCTAGTTAGTGCTCATTAGTGTCCTATTTAGTTCTCGTTGTGTGTGTCAGATGTTGTGTGTGATTACGCTTCTGTTTGGTGTTCTGTGCTACGTGTTTCCCTCCGTTGTTTTGGAGAGGTTTTCGCACATGTTAGTGCGCCTTTTGTTTGATGCCTGTGTGTGCCTTTATTTCGCCTCCGGGCCTGTTGTGCTCGTGTACTACGTGAATATTTCACTAAAGTCTTTTGGACTTTGTTTCTGCGTCCTGCGCTTGATTCCTGCACCACACCCACCTTCAGCACTCGTGACATAAACCAAATACTAGTGTACATGCCTCTCTGCTCTAATGCTCTTATTGTTGTTGAATGAAACAGTGTTATCAAAGTGAAAGTATATATCAATGTCCCCGTTTTTTTCTCAGCCAACCATTAACATAATTCACAATAAACAATAAATTGTGTGATTCCTAGGGCCGCTTCAGGATGATATGTCTGGGTGGGCAGCCAGACATTTTCTGTCTGTTTCAAAGCTTTCTTACTGCTATTTTAACCGTTTAACATGATTCTGGCATAATCAATTGGGTGGGCAACATAGGATTTTGGGTTGGCAATGCCCAAGCCACAGTTATGTTTTCTCATTCCCCGGATGCACTCCACCACACTCATTAATATAATATTCTGCCCTGTTTATCAAAAGTGTTGGAAAAACTTGTCAATAATCAACTGACTGGCTTTCTTGATGTCTAAAATATTCTCTCTGGTATGCAATCTGGTTTCCACTCAGGTTATGGATGTGTCACTGCAACCTTAAAGGTCCTTAATGATGTCACCAGTGCCCTCTAAGCAATGTTGTGCTGCTATTGATACGGTAGACAATTCCATTCTTGTGGGCCAACTAAGGAGTATTGGTGTCTCTTAGGGGTCTTTGGCCTGGTTTGCTAACTACGTCTCTCAAAGAGTGGAGTGTATAAAGTCAGAACATCTGCTGTCTCAGCCACTGCCTGTCACCAAGAGAGTACCCCAAGGCTCGATCCTAGGCCCCACGCTCTTCTCAATTTACATCAACAACATAGCTCAGGTAGTAGGATGCTCTCTCATCCATTTACATGAAGATGATACAGTCTTATACTCAGCTGGCCCCTCCCCGGATTTTGTGTTAAATGCTCTACTACAAAGCTTTCTAAGTGTCCAACAAGCTTTCTCTGCCCTTAACCTTGTTCTGAATACCTCCAAAACAAAGGTAATGCGGTTTGGTAAGAAGAATGCCCCTCTCCCTACCGGTGTGATTACTACCTCTGAGGGTTTAGAGCTTGAGGTATTCAACTCATACAAGTACTTGGGAGTATGGCTAGATGGTACACTATCCTTCTCTCAGCACATATCAAAGCTGCAGGCTAACGTTAAATCTAGACTTGGTTTCCTCTGTCGTAATCACTCCTCTTTCACTCCAGCTGCCAAACTAACCCTGATTCAGATGACCATCCTTCCAATGCTAGATTACGGGCACGTAATTTATAGATAAGCAGGTTAGGGTGCTCTCGAGTGGCTAGATGTTCTTTACCATTCGGCCATCAGATTTGCCACCAATGCTCCTTATAGGACACATCACTGCACTCTACACTCCTCTGTAAACTGGTCATATCTGTATACCCATCACAAGACCCACTGGTTGATGCTTATTTAGAAAACCCTCTTAGGCCTCACTCCCCCTTATCTGAGACACATACTGCAGCCCTCAGCCTCCACATACAACACCCATTCTGTCAGTCACATTCTGTTAAAGTTCCCCAAAGCACACACATCCCTGGGTCGCTCCTCTTTTCAGTTTGCTGCAGCTAGCAACTGGATTGAGCTTCAAAAAACATTCAAACTGGACAGCTTTATCTCCATATCTTCATTCAAAGACTCAATCAAGAACACTCTTACTGACAGTTGTGGCTGCTTTGCGTGATGAATTTTTACCTCTACCTTCTTGCCTTCGTGGGGTTGTCTGTGCCCAATAATGTTTGTACCATGTTTTGTGCTGCTACCATGTTGTGCTGCTGCCATGTTGTGTCGCCATGTGGTATTGCTACCATGCTGTGTTTCTGTTATTTTATTTTTTATTTTTTATTTTTGGGGGGTAGATCAGCTTTAATATTGCAGATATATTGTAACTTCCATCAATGTAATTGCCTGCATCACTTCCAATCCCCCATATGTATTTTTTCCTCGCAAATATATATATACAGACACTACCGTTCAAAAGTTTGGGGTCACTTAGAAATGTCCTTGTTTTCCATGAAAACATACATGAAATGAGTTTGAATAGGAAATATAGCAAAATGCATAGGAAATGTAGTCATTGACAAGGTTAGAAATAATGATCTTTAATTGAAATAATAATTGTGTCCTTCAAACTTTGCTTTTGTCAAAGAATCCTCCATTTGCAGCAATTACAGCCTTGCAGACCTTTGGCATTCTAGTTGTCAATTTGTTGAGGTAATCTGAAGAGATTTCACCCCATGCTTCCTGAAGCACCTCCCACAAGTATGTCAACTTCTGAAGCTGAAATAAATCAGTGTACATATACAGTATCTACATTTTTGTAAATATTTGAGTATATCTTTTCACTGAAGAAATGACACTTTGCTACAATGTAAAGTAGTGAGTGTACAGCTTGTATAACAGTGTACATTTGCTGTCCCCTCAAAATAACACAGCACACAGCCATTAATGTCTAAACCGCTGGCAACAAAAGTGAGTACACCCCTAAGTGAAAATGTCCAAATTGGGCCCAAAGTGTCAATATTTTGTGTGGCCACCATCATTTTCCAGCACTGCCTTAACCCTCTTGGGCATGGAGTTCGCCAGAGCTTCACAGGTTGCCACTGGAGTCCTCTTCCACTCCTCCATGACGACATCACGGAGCTGGTGGATGTTAGAGACCTTGCACTCTTCCACCTTCCGTTTGAGGATGCCCCACAGATGCTCAATAGGGTTTAGGTCTGGAGACATGCTTGGCCAGTCCATCATCTTTACCCTCAGCTTCTTTAGCAAGGCAGTGGTAGTCTTGGAGGTGTGTTTGGGGTCGTTATCATGTTGGAATATTGCCCTGCGGACCAGTCTCCGAAGGGAAGGGATCATGCCCTGCTTCAGTATGTCACAGTACATGTTGGCATTCATGGTTCCCTCAATGAACTGTAACTCCCCAGTGCCGGCAGCACTCATGCAGCCCCAGACCATGACACTCCCACCACCATGCTTGTACTCCTCACCTAGTTGCCGCCACACACGCTTGACACCATCTGAACCAAATAAGTTTATCTTGGTCTCATCAGACCACAGGACATGGTTCCAGTAATCCATGTCCTTAGTCTGCTTGTCTTCAGAAAACTGTTTGCGGGCTTTCTTGTGCATCATCTTTAGAAGAGGCTTCCTTCTGGGACGACAGCCATGCAGACCAATTTGATGCAGTGTGCGGCGTATGGTCTGAGCACTGACAGGCTGACCCCCCACCCCTTCAACCTCTGCAGCAATGCTGGCAGCACTCATATGTCTATTTCCCAAAGACATCCTCTGGATATGACGCTGAGCACGTGCACTCAACTTCTTTGGTCGACCATGGTGAGGCCTGTTCTGAGTGGAACCTGTCCTGTTAAAGCTGTAATGCATCCTGATGTCTTTGCTTGCTGGGTCAGTAGGGCACCTCAGAGACAACTACAGGTCTTGACAGGTGGTCATGTAGTCAGCAACCATCTTCTGGTAGACAGACTGCTCACTTTGAACAAGCAGGAGATGCTGCACTTGTTTTTTCAGATTGGCAGATCTGAAGACCTGATAGTTGTTCCTCTTGCACTGCCAGCACAGGTCTGTCCTGGGCTTAGTGCTTGAGACGTGGGGTAGCAATTGTCACCACAGAGTCTTGAAGGAAGACAGCCCGACTGCACGTACCTCTGGAAAATACACAAATAATGTAAGATCAATAAAAATAGTGCCAATCATGTTGCCGGTAAATGCAATAATAAAAAAGGGTTTGTTTATGCTTTACATACTTTACAAGTGTTGTCATTGATTCCTTGTAGAGACGCCACACCGCTATTTTTGTCACATGAGATGGCAGCAGCTTTCCACCAAAGTGTTTGTGTCCTGGGTGGCTTCCTGGTAATACTATTGCATTATCCTCTGCATAGTTGTTGATGAAGTTCATAACTCGCTGCAAGTCCTCATGCTTCAGGTGTAACCTGCGCTTGCTTGGGCCATCTATTTTTGAATTAGACCATTCTTCTTGTATGACTTGTGGAGGAGAGTCAGGCGTGTTCTATTGATGCTGAAAAACAAATTCCAGTTACAAATATTTTAGCAATAAAAGATGAGGCTTACCCAGACACAATTCTCTAAATTGACATCTAGCTAAGTGGATGGGTCTCTATTGTCTAGACCTGTTCACATGTTCATGAAATACAATAGATGGGCGTAATCACCCCCAGACACACCTGGCTAACTTGATGGGTCATGTAATCATTGGGCAAAGTGGAGTCTTTTGTTTAGATATGTAAATTAGCTAGATAGCTAGCTAGCAAAACAATGAACCATTATCCCAATCTATACAGTACTAGGAATACAAACCAATTGCCATAGCTAGCCACGACGCATGAAATGCTGTAGTATGAATCTGCAGGTAGCTAAAGCTAACCAACTAGGTTCCATTTTAGCTATCTAGCTAACATTAGGCTATAACTAGCAATGCAAATGATTTTTTTAGATATATATAATATTACTAAGCAGATCATGTAATCATCTGGCGAAGTGGAGTCTTTTGTTTAGACATGTAAATTAGCTAGCTAGCTAGTTAAACAATGAAAAATTATCCCAACCAATACAGTACTAGCAATACAAACCGATTGTCATAGCTAGCCACCATGCATGAAATGCTGTAGTATGCTGAAATAATAGATCCCAGAAATGACTATATGCACAAAACGCTTATTTCTCTCAAATGTTTTGCACAAATATGTTTACATCGCTGTTAGTGAGCATTTCACCTTTGCCAAGATGATCCATCCACCTGACAGGTGTGGCATATCAAGAAGCTGATTAAAGAGCATGATCATTACATAGGTGCACCTTGTGCTGGAGACAAGAAAAGGCCACTAAAATGTGCAGTTTTGTCACACAACACAATGCTACAGATGTCTCAAGTTTTAAGGGAGAGTGCAATTGGCATGTTGACTGCAGGAATGTCCACCAGAGCTGTTGCCAGAGAATTTAATGTTCATTTCTCTACCATAAGCCACCTCACCAGGGTCTTGATCTGACTGTAGTTCGGCATCGTAACCGACTTCAGTGGACAAATGCTCACCTTCGATGGCCACTGGCACGCTGGAGAAGTGTGCTTTTCACAGATTAATCCCGGTTTACACTGTACCGGGCAGATGGCAGACAGCGTGTATGAGGTTGTGTGGGTGAGCGGTTTGCTGATGTCAACGTTGTGAACACCCCATGGTGGTGGTGGGGTTATGGTATGAGCAGGCATAAGCTACGGACAACGAACACGATTGCATTTTATTGATGGCAATTTCAATGCACATAGTTACCGTGACGAGATCCTGAGGGCCATTGTCGTGCCATTCATCCGCCGCCCTCACCTCATGTTTCAGCATGATAATGCACAGCCCCATGTCGCGAGGATCTGTACACAATTCCTGGAAGCTGAAAATGTCCCAGTTCTTCCATTGCCTGCAAACTCACCATAAATGTCATCCATTGAGCATGTTTGGGATGCTCTGGATCGACGTGTACGACAGTGTGTTCCAGTACCTGCCAATATCCAGCAACTTCGCACAGCCATTGAAGAGGAGTGGGACAACATTCTACAGGCCACAATCAACAGCCTGATCAACAGCCTGATGCAAGAGGCAAATGGTGTTCACACCAGATACTGACTGGTTTTCTGATCCACGCCTCTATCTTTTTTTAAAGGACCAACAGATGCATTTCTGTATTTCCAGTCATGTGAAATCCATAGATTAGGGCCTAATTATTTTATTCAATTAACTGATTTCTTTATTTGAACTGTAACTCAGTAAAATTGTTGAAATTGTTGCATATGGCGTTTATATTTTGTTCAATACTATCAGTTGAACATCATCATTGTCATCAACCCCGTATCCATCTTCCTTTCCTCCCTTCTCCCACATTTTGAGAAAGGGGAAAGCAGAGATGACATGAGGAATCACCCAATTACAATTGAGGGTCACCCAGGGTTCGCAATCGGCATTCCTGATGCTGCTTTGAGATGGAACAATGTAGTAGTGTCACCTGTCATGTGTACTGTAGCTAACTGCCTTTATGGAAATTCGAAGTAAGCTTTATTTAAAAATGGCTTTTCAATGGCTGTATTGTTAAGTGGGTTATTTTGTAAAAAAAAACATATACATATTATTAGTGTAATCATGTATTATTATTATTATGAAAGAATATGAAATGATGTCAACACCAGGTTATGAAGGTTTTTCATTCCACATTCACAAATGTTTCCAAATTACCATGACTCTCTGTTGCTATGTATGGAGGCATATAGCTGTCGATGTAATTTGCATGTCATTGTCTTCACGCAGTCAGAAGCGCTGTTCACAAGTGTCACCGCAGTGAACAAGTCCATATCTTTGGCCTGTAGTAGTCTGTTAGGCGGCTCGAAAAGTGACAACAGTTTCATAACAAGGTGCGCAATGAAAAGAAAACTGCGCTGCGTAATGGCACGAAGCAGCCCGGTAGCCTCGACGCGCACCTCCGCTCCAAGGCCTCGTGTGTTTTCCACCTCGGTCAGTAATGTGGATATGTCGTGAAAACTCTTCACCACAACTTTGACCGTTGTCAAGTGGCCAGTCCATCTCTGGTTCAAGAGACGTTTCAGGGTATCGCCTTTGTACAGAATAGCCACGGTTGGCTTCCTGATGAAGTTGTACAGCATGTTGCATACTCCAAAAAAATAATCGACAGCTGCTTCACTGGACATGGCATGAATCACAACCAGATGAAGTTGGTGATTAAAGCAGTGAATATATGGTATGTTATGATCCAGCTTGTTTTGGAGCAATTTCTACACACCACCATGCCTGCCAGACATGAGTGATGCGCCATCATAAACTTGACTCAGGATTTTGTCCGTGCTGAGTCCGGCGCTGGTGAGCTCATCAATGATGACACCTGTCAGAGCCTCTGCATCACTTTTCTCAGATGTGGCCATTACCAAGAGGCGCTCACACAGACCATAGTGTTTGTCAACAAAACGCACAACTACAGATATGTTTTCTTGGCTTAAAGGATCCCGTGTGACATCCACTTTAATACCAGCTATCGCCGACTTGTCTCACTATCTCCTCTGTCACGAGATTGCTCATCATTTCGAGAATCTCGTTTTGTATCTGTGGGCTGGTATAGCGTGCATTCTGTGGGATTGTTTTTGTAATCCGTGTCAGTTCAGGATCTTTGCGCATGGTGTACTCAAAGAGAGACAAAAACAGCCCCATTGAGCTATTATCATCTAGCACACTGGCAAAACCAGCATTATCTCCACGTAACGGCAATTGATTCACCACTAAAAACTCCAGCATATCAATTACAGCTGACATGTAGTATCTGTTGCGAGCCAGTTGCTCTAAATTTAAGAGTGGAAATCTCTTTTCCTGTCTCTCTACGTTTTTCTGAATCTCTCCACATTGCTTCACAGGCTAACTGTTCTTTTGAAGCTGCATGCTTATTTAAGCCCTTGCCTGTTCCAATTGCATGCTTCCAATCATTACATCCCTTAATGGAGAAGTTTGCGTCCGATGATACAGATTTGAATTTCCTGCACGCATAACAAAATGCGGAGTCCTTTTCCACCGAGTACTCAAGCCAGTCCCTGTTCAAATACCAGCTAGAGCAGGGGTGTCAAACGTACGGCCCGCAAACGGGTTTAATCCGGCCAGCGAGATGATTTAAAAAATAAAAGAATTTTTTTTTATTTTTTTTTATTTTTTAAGTATAAAAATGCGCTGCAATTTTTCAATAAAATAAACTGCTGTTCCAATTTCGTCCACTGGATGGCGCAATAGCAATTGTGTTAAGCAAGCAAACTGTTTATACCGGGGCAGAGCAAGTAGGTCAAGCACGTGCAGCCAATGAGCTACTTTGTTTTGCCCGCGATATTTATTACGGCTTCTACTTTTAACATTATGTGCTTTGGCACCCTCATTGCCCCAATATGTCTCTGTCAAAAAAGAGAAAAGTGGACGCAGAGTGCAGAGTGTTCCAAGAAAAATGGTCATCCTATTTAATCACGGAATTGAATGGGAAAGCTGTATGTTTGGTGTGTTCAGAGCATGTTGCAGTGCTGAAAGAATATAACCTTCGTCGCCACTATGTGAGTCTTCATGCCGACAAATATGACAACTTTCAAGGACAGCGGAGATGAGAGAAGGTGAATGAACTGTTGGCGGGTCTGAAGAAACAGCAGTCTGTGTTTACTCACAGCCGAGACATCAGTGACGCTGCAGTGAAAGCTAGCTACCTCATTGCTAATGAAATCGCAGTGGCTTCAAAACCATTTAGTGAGGGTGAATTTGTAAAAACATGCATGATGAAGGCAGCTGAGATTTGGTGCCCTGAAAAGCGGCAGGCTTTTGCAAATATCAGCCTGACAAGAAACACAGTTGCAGACAGGATTTCCGATCTTTCAGTGGATTTGGACAGCCAGTTGAAGCAAAAAGTAAAGTCATTTATTGCGTTTTCGGTTGCAATTGATGAAAGCACGGACATTACAGATGTTGCACAACTGGCCATTTTTTCATCCGCGGAGTTGATGACACATTGACCGTCACCGAGGAGTTCGTGGAGTTGGTGCCGATGACAGATACAACGACAGCAGCTGATATTTTTACCGCACTGGTCGGCGCGCTGATCAGGGTCGGAGTGGACTGGTCCCGCGCTGTCAGCCTGGCTACAGAAGGTGCGCCCTCAATGATCGGGAAAAAAGCAGGCGTTGTGACAAAGTTCAGAGAGAAAGTGCAATCTGCAAATGGAGGACGTGATTTTTTGACTTTTCACTGTATTTTGCACCAGGAGGCTTTGTGTTGCAAGTCATTAAAGATGGATAACGTCATGAAGGTGGTCATCCAAACTGTTAATTTCATCCGATCCAGAAGCCTGAATCACCGTCAGTTTGACAGCCTTCTCAGAGAGAAAGACCACATCTATGGCCTGCCATACCACACTGAGGTAAGATGGTTAAGCCGAGGTGCTGTGCTGAGGCGTTTCTTTGCTTTGATTTACGAGAAGAAATTGAACAGTTCATGGAAGAAAATGGCAAACCAGTGTTAGAATTTCATTCCGCAGAATGGATGCCGGACCTTGCATTTATGGTGGATGTTACAGAGCACCTGAATAACTTGAACAAACAGCTGCAAGGGCGCAACAATACGTTCTTTCAAGTTGAAGCTGTCATTGTGGGAGACGCAACTTGCCGGTGGTGATGCAGCTCACTTCCCCTGTCTGAAACTGGACTGTTACGGGAGTTTGAGCAACGCTTTCAGATTTATGTTTATATGTTTTTATGTTGATGTGCTATTGTTTTTAATTGATTTTATTTTATTTGTATATTTAACCTATTCTTGACTCTGTGGTTCTTGCACTTGTTTGGGGAACAGGATTTCATTATTTTTATCTACATTTCTGCCTGAGAAATGACACCCTGATATAGTTCTGTGATCTGTGAAACAGTTCTGTTAATCACTGAGGCATTGTGTGTTTGTGTGTTCTTTTTCTTTAACATTTTCAAATAAACTTGACGTGTTTTATGATTAATAGTGATGTTGTGCTTGTACTATTTTGGACACACTGTCCTCAGGCTCCAGCTTTATGTTGTATGTTGATCGTATTAAAACAAAGAAAACAATCTGAAGTTGTTGTTTTTAAGTTATATATACCATGATTTTTCCGGTCCGGCCCACTTGGGAATAGATTTTCCTCCATGTGGCCCCTGAGCTAAAATGAGTTTGACACCCCTGAGCTAGAGGAAAATTATCGTTTTTTTTAACCAAACATTTTGACTGAATATTTCCTCAACACAACCTGTTTGGGTTTGTCCATGCCGAGGTCACTCATACCCACTGATTCAACAGGCAGTTGTGGCCCAAATGCTGCCCCGGACTCCACGGAGCTACTAGCATCAGGCTCAGACTGTCGTCCAGGGTCTCCTTCTCCAACTACAACATCAGGAAGCGTCGGTGTCGTATCCAATTTGGCAGAGGAGACTGTTGGTGGGCTTTTCAACCACTTACGGATATATATGACGAACTGAAGCGAGTAAGCCGGCGAAAACTCATCCAGCTTTCAAAAATGCGCGGTAAATGTTGAGCGGCTACACTGACCTAGGCTACGTCACGTACGTAGCCTAACTTTCTTTTTATTAAGGCCGTGATAGGCTGTTGCAGTGTAGATTCCCATCAATCAAACAAAATCACACCATTGTTTCTTTATATTTTTTATGTTTTAATGATAAAGAATGCAACATTAATGCAACACAAAATTAGCAACTATTATAATATATATATATATATATTTTTTTTTTACATTTACATTTACGTCATTTAGCAGACGCTCTTATCCAGAGCGACTTACAAAATTGGTGCATTCACCTTACAGCCAGTGGATAACCACTTTACAACCATTTTATTTTTTTATTCTTTTGTGGGGTGAGGTAAGGTGGGGGTAGAAGGATTACTTTATCCTAACCCAGGTATTCCTTAAAGAGGTGGGGTTTCAAGTGTTGTTCCACCATTGGGGTGCGAGAGCAGCGAACAGTTTTGACTGGGCTGAGCGGGAACTGTGCTTCCACAGAGGTAGGGGGGCCAGCAGGCCAGAGGTGGATGAACGCAATGCCCTCGTTTGGGTGTAGGGACTGATCAGAGCCTGAAGGTACGGAGGTGCCTTCACAGCTCCGTAGGCAAGCACCATGGTCTTGTAGCAGATGCGAGCTTCAACTGGAAGCCAGTGGAGTGTGCGGAGGAGCGGGGTGACGTGAGAGAACTTGGGAAGGTTGAACACCAGACGGGCTGCGGCATTCTGGATGAGTTGTAGGGGTTTAATGGCACAGGCAGGGAGCCCAGCCAACAGCGAGTTGCAGTAATCCAGACGGGAGATGACAAGTGCCTGGATTAGGACCTGTGCCGCTTCCTGTGTAAGGCAGGGTCGTACTCTCCAAATGTAGTAGAGCATGAACCTACAGGATCTGGTCACCGCCTTGATGTTAGCGGAGAACGACAGGGTGTTGTCCAGGGTCACGCCAAGGCTTTTTGCACTCTGGGAGGAGGACACAACAGAGTTGTCAACCGTGATGGCGAGATCATGGAACAGGCAGTCCTTCCCCGGGAGGTTCAGCTTGACGTGGTGATCCGTCATCCACACTGATATGTCTGCCAAACATGCAGAGATGCGATTCGCAACCTGGTTATCAGAAGGGGGAAAGGAGAAGATTAGTTTTGTTTCGTCTGCGTAGCAATGATAGGAGAGGCCATGTGAGGATATGACAGAGCCAAGTGACTTGGTGTATAGCGAGAATAGAAGGGGGCCTAGAACTGAGCCCTGGGGGACACCAGTGGTGAGAGCACGTGGTGCGGAGACAGATTCTTGCCACACCACTTGGTAGGAGCGACCTGTCAGGTAGGACGCAATCCAAGAGTGAGCCGCGCCGGAGATGCCCAACTCGGAGAGGGTGGAGAGGAGGATCTGATGGTTCACAGTATCAAAGGCAGCAGACAGGTCTAGAAGGACAAGAGCAGAGGAAAGAGAGTTAGCTTTGGCAGTGCGGAGAGCCTCCGTGACACAGAGAAGAGCAGTCTCAGTTGAATGACCAGTCTTGAAACCTGACTGGTTTGGATCAAGAAGGTCATTCTGAGAGAGATAGCAAGAGAGTTGGCTAAAGACGGCACGCTCAAGAGTTTTGGAGAGAAAAGAAAGAAGGGAGACTAGTCTGTAGTTGTTGACATCGGAGGGATCGAGTGTAGGTTTTTTGAGAAGGGGTGCAACTCTCGCTCTCTTGAAGACGGAAGGGACATAGCCAGCGGTCAAGGATGAGTTGATGAGCGAGGTGAGGTAAGGGAGAAGGTCTCCGGAAATGGTCTGGAGAAGAGAGGAGGGGATAGGGTCAAGCGGGCAGGTTGTAGGGCGGCCGGCCGTCACAAGTCGCAAGATTTCATCTGGAGAGAGAGGGGAGAAAGAAGTCAAAGCATAGGGTAGGGCAGTGTGAGCAGGACCAGCAGTGTCATTTGACTTAACAAACGAGGATCGGATTTCGTCAACCTTCTTTTCAAAATGGATTCAGCAGGGAGGTGAAGGTGGTAAAGAGCTTCCTAGGGTTAGAGGCAGATGCTTGGAATTTAGAGTAGTAGAAAGTGGCTTTAGCAGCAGAAACAGAGGAAGAAAATGTAGAGAGGAGGGAGTGAAAAGATGCCAAACCCGCAGGGAGTCTAGTTTTCCTCCATTTCCGCTCGGCTGCCCGGAGCCCTGTTCTGTGAGCTCGCAATAAGTCGTCATGCCATGGAGCAGGAGGGGAGGACCGAGCCGGCCGGGAGGATAGGGGACATAGAGAGTCAAAGGATGCAGAAAGGGAGGAGAGGAGATTGGAGGGAGAAGGATTGAGCAGAGGGAAGAGATGATAGGATGGAGGAGGAGAGAGTAGTGGGAGAGAGAGAGGGAAGGTTGCGACGACGCATTACCATCTGAGTAGGGACAGAGTGAGTAGTGTTGGAGGAGAGCGAGAGAGAAAAGGATACAAAGTAGTGGTCGGAGACATGGAGGGGAGTTGCAGTGAGATTAGTAGAAGAACAGCATCTAGTAAAGATGAGGTCAAGCGTATTGCCTGCCTTGTGAGTAGGGGGGGAAGGTGAGAGGGTGAGGTCAAAAGAGGAGAGGAGTGGAAAGAAGGAGGCAGAGAGAAATGCATCAAAGGTTGACGTAGGGAGGTTAAAGTCACCCAGAACTGTGAGGGGTGAGCCATCCTCAGGAAAGGAACTTATCAAGGCGTCAAGCTCATTGATGAACTCTCCAAGGGAACCTGGAGGGCGATAAATGATAAGGATGTTAAGCTTGAATGGGCTAGTGACTGTGACAGCATGAAATTCAAATGAGGAGATAGACAGATGGGTCAGGGGAAAAAGAGAGAATGTCCACTTGGGAGAGATGAGGATTCCTGTGCCACCACCCCGCTGACCAGATGCTCTCGGGGTATGCAAGAACACATGGTCAGACGAGGAGAGAGCAGTAGGAGTAGCAGTGTTTTCAGTGGTAATCCATGTTTCCGTCAGCGCCAAGAAGTCGAGGGACTGGAGGGTAGCATAGGCTGAGATGAACTCTGCCCTATTGGCCGCAGAACGGCAGTTCCAGATGCTGCCGGAGACCTGGAACTCCATGTGGGTCGTGCGCGCAGGAACCACCAGGTTAGAGTGGCAGCAGCCACGCGGTGTGAGGCGTTTGTATAGCCTGTGCGGAGAGGAGAGAACAGGGATAGACAGACGCATAGTTGACAGGCTACAGAAAATGGCTATAATAATGCAAAGGAGATCGGAATGAAATGAACTAAACATCTGGGAAAGCGAGAGAGCGGGGCCTCCTTCACTTACGTTTCACTGAAATATAACTCTCCCAACTTCCACCTCAGAAAGATCCACCTCACTTTTTAAGAGATCTGTGCCTCAAGTGGGGGTTGCCAAGCATTTTTGGGGGCGGGCCCGGCCCCCTATGGCCCGCCCATAGCGACGGGTGTGGTCCTCTTAAGCACATTATTTCAATATTTCCTAGCTCTGAATTGACGCAGGTTACACTTTTGCAAAACTACTCGGTTAAAAATAAGAGCATGAATGACAATAAAGGTATGACTTTAATTATATGCATAATGATGTAGTAAACAACATCGCTCAGCGTGGGAACTTTTGGTGGGGGGGAAGTAGCCTTTATAAGTCTCCATGGTGGGTAAAGACCATCACTTCGTTGTCTTGTTGGGAATAGTAATAATTTGTGACAGTACGCATTGTATTAGTCTAAGAGTTGTTTTTCATTTTATTTCTCACATTAAAAATACATTTGAGAAGGATTTGAGAAGCGAATTGCTTGCAGTTGTACATATGACGCACAGACACACTAAAGCTGTACAGTGTAGTTAGAAAAGACAGTTTACATTATTTGCAGATGTGTTCCCTTTTATTTACAAATCGAAAAATTTAACATTTGAAATGAATGTGGCAGAACAGTTAAGCCAAGAGTTCCTGTGGGAGTCTTCTCCTTCAGTCTTTTTGCCTCCTATGCCTCGTTTCCCATTAGATGGGATTTTCCCAATGCCAACTTCACCTGAGACAGCCGCTATCCAGTGTCATGTGTTGCTGAATTACAGATCTCGCTATCCCAATGTCGCTGCTGTCCATGGTGCTGAAATATCCAATCTCGGCTATTTGCATACATAGGACCATTCACACTTGACACCACACACACAAGTTAATGCTTTTTCTCTCACACACTTTTGAACATTGTACAACCTGCAACAAGACACTGAAACAACACTTAATTTCAAGTTTGTTTCTTTCTGAATAAAGATGAAATCAATGTGTGGAAGGAGATTGGACAATGTATAGGCATTCCCTATAGCTGTTTTTGACTGGAGCATGATCCGATTGCTTTGTTTGAGCCAGAATGGAAATTTGGTCTGAGAAACGACGCCCATTATAGCATGACTATTTCAGAGAGAATTAACTTTATGTTATATGTAAAAATATAAATAAGGCAGTGTTTATATGACCCCCTTTCAAACAGTCACTTATTTATCACTTTCTTGCAGATATACAGTGCATTCAGAAAGTATTCATACCCCTTAACTTATTCCACATGTTGTTTTCTTACAGCCTGAATTCAAAATGGATTCAATTATAATATTTTCTCTCACGCAGCTACACACAATACCCCATAATGACAAAGTGAAAACACGCTTTTGAAATTTCTGCAAATGTATTGGAAATTACATACAGAAATATCTCATTTACATAAGTATTCCCACCCCTGAGTCGATTAAAGCTGTGTCTTTCTGGGTAAATCTCCAAGAGCTTTGCACAACTGGATTGTAAAATATATGCAATATACATTATATAGACAGCCATTTTTTTTTTGCCATAGGTTTTCAAGCCGAATTAAGTCAAAACTGTAACTAAGCCACTCAGAAACATTCAATGTCGTCTTGGTAAGCAACTCCAGTGAATATTTGGCCTTGTGTTTTAGGTTATTGTCCTGCTGAAGAGGGAATTTGTCTCCCAGTGTTTGTTGGAAAGCAGACTGAACCAGGTTTTCCTCTAGGAATCTGCCTGTACTTAGCTCTATGCCGTTTATTTTTATCCTAAAAAAGTATCTAGTCCTTGCCAATGACATGCATACCCATAACATGATGCAGCCACCACCATGCTTGGAAATATGAAGAGTGGTACTCAGTGATGTGTTGTGTTGGATTTGCCCAAAACATTACGCTTTGTATTTAGGGCATGAAGTTCATTTCTTTGCCACATTATTTGCAGTTTTACTTTAGTGCCTGATTGCAAACACAATGCATGTACAGGTTTCCTTCTTTTACATTTACATTTTAGTCATTTAGCAGACGCTCTTATCCAGAGCGACTTACAGTTAGTGAGTGCATACTCTGTCAATTAGGTTAGTATTGTGGAGTAACTACAATGTTGATGATTCATCCTCAGTTTTCTCCTATCAAAGCATTAAACTTTCTAACTGTTTTAAAGTCACCATTGGCCTCATGGTGAAATCCCTGAGCGTTTTCCTTCCTCTCTGGCAGCTGAGTTAGGATGGACACCTGTATTTATGTGGTGACTGGGTGTATTGATACACCATCCAAAGCGTAATTAATACCTTCACCATGCTCAAAGGAATATTCAATGTCTGCTTTTTTTGTACCCATCTACCAAAAGGTGCCCTTTTTTGCGAGGCATTGGAAAACCTCCCTGGTCTTCATGGTTGAATCTATGTTTGAAATTCACTGCTCGACTGAGGGACCTAATAGATAATTGCATGTGTGGGGTACAGAGATTGTGTAGTCGTTCAAAAATCACTATTATTGCACACATAGTGAGTCCATCCAACTGATTATGTGACTTGTTAAGCACATTTTTACTCCTGAGCTTATTTAGGCTTGCCATAACAAAGGGTTGAAAACTAATTGATTAGATTACTAGATACTAGACTCTGTCAATATGTTTTTGGAAGTGGCTCTGCATTTCTTGTATACATATCATATTTATTTAAGGATTATGACGACTTTCTAAAAGGACAAAGCTGTTTCTGTGTGCTCCCTTGTCTCCACTGTCACTCACCACATCCCTCGATGCGTGCAAACAGAGCATCTATATTAGGGATGGGCAACTCCAGTCCTCGGGACCTGATTGGTGTTAAACTTTTTCCCCAGCCCCAGCTAACACGTTTGACTCTAATAATCAAGTACTCATGGGTTTCAGTTTAGAATGCAATAAGTTTAATCATCTGTGTTTGCTAGGGATGGGGAAAAAGTGTGACACCCCTCCGACCCCCAAGGACTGGAATTGTCCATCCCTGATCTATATGGTAGGACCAGTACCAGACCTGAATGAATGTGTCTGTTTTGAATATTCACGGAGACAGAATGATGTGGTTGATAGCAGAGACGTCATGCCAAAAGGGGGCACAGGGTCACTTGCCCCCTCAGATTTGTGATGTTTAAATTTGTCTTGTTCTATTTTCTCTGTCATACTACTAACCATGAAGTTGGCTTTAGCTAGCCCAGATAGGATCCCAATCTCCCAACCTAATAACTACACTGAACAAAAATATAAACGCAACATGTAAAGTGTTGGTCCCATGTTTCATGAACTGAAATAAAAATCCCAGAAATGTTCCATTCGCACAAAAAGCTTATTTTTCTCAAATTGTGTACACATATTTGTTTACATCCCTGTAAGCGAGCATTTCTCCTTTGCCAAGATAATCCATCCACCTGACAAATATGGCATATCAAGAAGCTGATTAAACAGCATGATAATTACACAGGTGCACCTTGTGCTGAGGACAATAAAATGCCACTCTAAAATGTGCAGTTTTGTCACACAACACAATGCACAGATGTTTCAAGTTTTGAGGCAGCGTGCAATTGGCTTACGGACTGCAGGAATGTCCACCAGAGCTGTTGCCAGATACGTTTATGTTTATTTCTCAACCATAAGCCAAGGCGGCTTTAGAGAATTTGGCAGTACTTCTAACTGGCCTCACGACTTCAGACCACTTGTAAAGCAGCGTATGGGCGAGCTGTTGGCTGATGTCAACGTTGTGAATGCCCCATAGTGGCAGTGGGGTTATGGTATGGGCAGGCATAAGCTACGGACAATGAATACAATTGCATTTTATCGATGACAATTTGAATGCACAGAGATACCGTGGGATAGTGTACGTGCACAAAGTGAATTTGTAACATGTATATCATTCTTACTTGTTGTTCTTTATATTTACTACCATTGCCTATTGTAAGTTGCCTCTCTGTGTTTTACTGTGTTGTGTAATACTCCGCAGGTAGCATTATGCCATTAATACAGCCCTTCCTTTGTTAATAGCGTTGTTGCTCTACTTGTGCTATCAGTTATTGTGCATATTCATTACCCCTGTTATCTGTCCATTACAGGACCACTATCATTCCACTACCTTTCCATGTCCATTTCATCCGTGTGTGTCAATAAAGTATCCTTGAATGTAACTCTGAGGTTGCCTTATTCCCCTCTTACCGGGGGAGGTGAAAGCGCAACCTGGTCTCAGAACATTTCGTATTATTCTGTATGTACAAAGCTGTGATCAAGGCAAAGGGTGGCTACTTTGAAGAATCTCACATCTCAAACATATTTTGATATGTGTAACACGTTTTTGGTTACTACATGATGCCATATGTGTTATTTAATAGTTTTGATGTCTTCACTATTATTCTACAATGTAGAAAATACACAAGACACAGAGGAGGAGAAACTATCCAACACCCTGGGAGAGAGAACGAGTGACCTCAGTCGAACTCACAGCCAGAAAGATGGGTTAGATACAGGAGAGGAGGAGGTTACCCCGGATGCCATCACCCCTGCTCCTGTGAGCAAGGAATGAGAGGGGAAGCCTTCTAATCAGGCCAACGGGCAGGCGGAGCGAGAGGTCATAGTGATAGTGATTCACACCCAGAGAGAGACAGACAACCCATACAACCTCTTGGCTGAGATTAACCACACAGAGGTAGAGGCAGAGGGCCTTCAGGGCAAGCCAGTCAGCCTGCCTGCTCTGATCCTCAAGTCAATTGTATTTAAATTCATATTCATTAAAGATTTTTAGTCAAGACTTGAAAAGTGCCATTTATTTCAAATGATAATTATTCAGTGTCTGCAACCCTCAAGAACCAGGGTGAGTCTGGGTCGCCCTTTAACTGGGCAAACACAACTTGCATATCGTCATAGACTAGACCGAAACGTTAATCTTTTAACCTTGCTTAAATAAAACAATGCATTTTTAATAGTGAGCAAGAGTTTTCTATGATGATTAAAGTTTTTTTGTCGCGCCCTCCACTTTTTTGTCAAATAATACATCTAAAAAAAATGTAATAAGTTAATTATTAAAAGCATTAAAATTGCGATTGGGATGTTTCCCACTTATTTATACAACCTACTCCACAAAGTTTAGAGAAATGTTCTGAAATTAATTAAGAATTAAACAGAAGAAAATCAGAATTGAAGGCAACTATAATGCAAAGAATTTAATGGTCTATGGTTCAATCCTGTTTCTGGTCTAATGAATAATTAATATTGTTCCTCCTCTTCCTTGTGGCAAGCGCAGCAGCACACTGCCCTCCAAAGCCTGCAAAAAAAACGCTGGACTGCCCCTTTCCTCGCCCTGCATGGAACATCCAGGGTCACGTCCTTGGTGACGTGTGGGGTGACGTCCAGGGTGACCACAGCAACATCCTCTGGAAAGGGACAAAAGCAGGACAGAATGTAAATAAATGCAAACCGTAGGTTCTAAACACTGGCCAGTTGAATGGGATCTTTTATTTCAGCTCATGAAACATGGGACCAACACTTGACATGTTATCATGATGAACGGCACCTGTCAGAGTGCTTTCTATAAGTCTTACTCACCTGCTTGGATGTCAGATGGCAGAGTGGCGTAGACGGCCACCATGAGAGGCTTTTCTTCAGGTGTGACGTCCACAACCTCCAAGAGTGAAGAAGCAGGGTATGCATCTGTGTTAGGGGTGAGGTCCACAAGCTCCAGGTGGGAAGAAGCAGGATCTGCCTCTGTGTTTGGGGTGATGTCCACAACCTCTAGGTGGGAAGAAACCGGGTCTGCATCTGTGTTAGGGGTGATGTCCACAAACTCCAGGTGGGGAGAAGCAGGATCTGCCTCTGTGTTTGGGGTGATGTCCACAACCTCCAGGTGGGAAGATGCCAGGTGTGCCTCTTTGTTAGAATTGATGTCCGCAATCTCTAGGTGGGAAGAAGCCGGGTCTGCCTCTGTGTTTGGGGTGATGTCCACAAGCTCCAGGTGGGAAGAAGCCGGATCTGTCTCTGTGTTAGGGGTGGTTTCCACAACCTCCTGATAGGAAGAAGCCGGGTCTAACTCTGTGTTAGGGGTGATGACCACAAACTTCAGGTGGGTAGAAGCCGTCTCAGCCTCTGTGTTA
The DNA here is from genome assembly GCF_964263955.1 of Coregonus lavaretus. Taxonomy (NCBI): domain Eukaryota; kingdom Metazoa; phylum Chordata; class Actinopteri; order Salmoniformes; family Salmonidae; genus Coregonus; species Coregonus lavaretus. Next base: position 534,277 of record NW_028159512.1, read on the forward strand.
GGGGTGATGTCCACAAGCTCCTTGTGGGAAGAAGCCAGGTGTGCCTCTTTGTTAGGGGTGATGTCCACAACCTCCAGGTGGGAAGAAGCAAGGTGTGCCTCTTTGTTAGGGGTGATGTCCACAACCTCCAGGTGAGAAGAAGCCGGGTCTGCCTCTGTGTTAGGGGTGATGTCCACAACCTCCAGGTGGGAAGATGCTGGGTCTGCCTCTGAGTTATGGGTGATGTCAACAACCATACGGTGGGAAGAAGCAGGGTCTGACTCTGTGTTAGGGGTGATGTCCACAAACTTCAGGTGGGTAGAAGCCGTCTCAGCCTCTGTGTTAGGGGTGACGTTCACAACCTCCATGTGGGAAGAAGCCAGGTGTGCCTCTTTGTTAGGGTTGATGACCGCAATCTCTAGGTGGGAAGAACCCGGGTCTGCCTCTGTGTTTGGGGTGATGTCCACAAGCTCCTGATGGGAAGAAGCCAGGTGTGCCTCTGTGTTAGGGGTGATGTCCTCAACTTCCAGGTGGTAAGATACTGGGTCTGCCTCTGTGCTACGGGTTTTGTCAGCAACCTCCAGGTGGGAAGAAGCCAGGTGTGCCTCTGTGTTAGGGGTGATGTCCAAAACCACTATGTGGGAAGAAGCCGGGTCTTCCTCTCTGCTACGGGTGATGTCAACAACATCTAGGTGGGGAGAAGCTGGGTCAAACTCTGTGTTAGGGGTGAATCCCTCAACCTCCAGGTGGGCAGAAGCCGGGTCTTTCTCTGTGTTAGGGGTGATGTCCACAACCTCCGGGTGGGAAGAAGCTGGGTCTGCCTCTGTGTTATGGGGGATTTCCACAACCTCCAGGTGGGAAGAAGCCTGGTCTGCATCTGTGTTAGGGGTGACAATTAAAATCCTGATTGGCTCTACTACTACAAGGCACCAGGATGTCATGACAAAAGGCATCTGTCAGAGTGCTTTCTATGAGTGCTACTCACCTGCTTGGATATCAGCTGGTAGTGTGGCGGAGAAGGCCACCACTAGGACAGGGGGAACTCGCAGGGTGTCTGCAGTAGGCTGGAAGTAGCTTTTCACCTCGTCCGCCACAAAGGCACAGACAGAGCTCATAAAAAAAGGGGTCTTGAGGTCATCCAGGGAGAAGGACTGGCTGATTCTCCCGAGGATCGACCTCACAGAGTCAAAAGCAGCAGCCCGGGAGAAAGGGGTGTGAGGAGAAGAGGCCTTCAACGTGTTGGAGAGCTTCTCCCCTACGGCCACCACCATACTCACAGCCATCCCGCTTAGGAGGATGGGGTGATCTGAATGGCCTTCCTCTGGCTGAAGCCACAGGGCCAGGAGGATCCTGGGCACCAGCTCCACCACCACCTGGGATGGGCTGAGCAGGTTGCTACAGGGCTTATTGGACAGCTTGTCCAGAATGCTCCTCACAGCTCTCTCCACGATGATGTGGACCTTGGGGTCGCTGAAATCAACAAAAAGCAGCAGAGAACGCTAAACGATGTGCAATGTTCACACAGAGAACACTGCCCTAGTTATTTTCTGCATAGCTCCAGATGTGTAGATGAATGGAGCAAGCTGTATGCAGGGCAATACATGGAACTCACATGTCAGCGCCAGCTGGAGAGGTGGTGTGCATAGAGCGGCGGAGCTTGCAGACAGCCTTGTGCTCCATGTCAATCATTTTTAGGCAGGTGTTTACTTCCCAGGTCTGCCGTAGGAAACAGGAAGTCCCATTAGTGTAATTTCACAACAGATATATTCTGCTGTACTGACTAGTTGTTGAAAGGCTAGAAAGGAGCTCACTGACTGATAGTCTAAGTCTCTAACTCTCATTCTCTTACCAGCCGAGCGAGTTCGTTCCCCTCCTCCAGGGTTTCCTTCCACACCCTTCAAATAAAACACAAAGCATTTCAACTTTCCTGGCTTCCTATTGATCTGTTGTTTATTTTACCCACACCTCCTGGAGTGCTGCTGGTGACAGAGAATGGCAGTGAAGGTGAGAGCTGACGTGGTACTCACCTCTCCCTAAGGGATTTTTTGCCCTGAGACACCAGCCAGTCGCTCATGTGCTCCATGGTGACATGGGGCGAGACCTGGCCTCGACTCTGGAGCAGCAGATAGTGGACCATGAACTTCTTCTGCAAGATGAGGTAAGGTGTGAGACCGTGCCACTAAAGACCATATAATGTGCTTTCAGAAGGGCCTCATTTCACAACTGCTCATGTCTCACAATTTGCAAGTCATATTAAAAACTCTTATGACCATCTTCTCTAAACTGTCTTGAAATAAAACTCTTGTTTTGGGATTAAATCTATCTCTTTTTTTCTGTGGTTACTTTTTTTTGTGGGATGAATCTTACCTGTTTATTGTAATATGCTTCCTCCCAGCAGGCCTGCAGAGTCTGAAAATAAAGGCTGCTTCTACAGAATTCCTTTGAAGATAATTAAAACAATTATGCTTTATTAGGTACATTATGCACAGGCATTTACAGTATGCCAAAAGGAATATCTCCTAAGATTACCTTAGTGGGACCATAAGTGAACTCAGGAATGCTCCCAACCCTATCCATGGTCAGAGGGGGACGAAATGCAGCGCTATAAATATACGGGATGCTCTAGAGATAACAGGAATGACTTAAAGTCGCGAATGATCAATGCCTGTGGAGTCGTCCAATATGCTGCGCTGAGAATTGAGTTGTAGGCGATATTTGGATATGTTTGGCGCAATTTACATGTTTACATTCTATTGCCATGGAGAAATTGAGTTTCTAGAACCTGTTTTCTTCTATGTCTTTATTTCGTGAAATATTAAGATCTTTATTTTGTCATAATGTGTATATGAGGACGTTGGAGCCCGTTCCGATTCATGACGCGGTTATCCAGGTGCATGTTGCATAGACCTACTAATCCAACCTTGGCTTACAAATTAAATTAAATTAGTATATATGCCTATACAAATCTATTGACCCCACCATTTAAATCAATGATTGTCAATTGAAAATGTGGTAGTTGTGTTATCCTGTTGTGCGTGTCAGGGCTCCTCTTAAGCACGTTATTCCAATATTTCCTAGAATTGACGCAGGTTACACTTTTGCAAAACTACTAGGTTAAAAATAAGAGCATGAATGACAATAAAGGTATGACTTGAATTATATGTGTAGTAGTGTGATGTTGTTCCCCTAGATTATGCACCAAATTGCACACAAGGACAGTTCAAGTAGGCCAGGTCAAGAGGGGATGTTAATAAGTTAATAATAATAATAATTCAATGTGGTTTCTTTATTTAATTACAGCTGCATAGCTAATGTTATTTTTTGGTGTACAAACATTTTTATGTATCTATATTGCAAATACACCTAATTGTAAAAGTTGTGTATATTTTGGTTTGGTCCATCGCGGGTTATCTGTATTTATGTACCCTCTTATTGTTCTCTTTTGCCTGACCTTCAACTAGCAAGGTATGTTGTCCTTGGCGCCGTAATTTGTCGATATAAAACTGTGGTAAAGTTACACAAAGTGCTGTTACGCAACTACAGGTTTTGTTACAATGTGGACAATATAAAGATGTATGTTAACAACTTTCACCGAGCTCGCTTATTAGGGTACCTATTGTAACTCGGGAGTATTTGGGTCAGTGTTTGAGTGAGTTTCTATGTGCTCACGCAGGTGCCCGAGAGCTGTGGCTGCACCAAGGGCTAAGCTATTGTGTGTTGTCTCTTCGTGTACAGGTATGTCATTTATTTTTGTCAGAATTATGTTGTATATCATTTTACTTGTATTGTATAGTGTGTTGTTAGGCACTGAATGTGTGCATGCAGCACCTGTTCATTTTTGCCTGACCTTCAACTAGCAAGGTGCCCTAGAGCTGTGGCTGCACCAAGAGCTAACATGTTGTGTGTTGTCTCTTCGTGTGCAGGTCGAATAAAAATTATCCAACCATCAGAATTCCAGTTGTGGCAGTGTCCTAATTACGTGACCTGCCGACTGGTCAGCTCAAGCCGACCGCCGGAGCTGTGCATGTGGATGAGGTGCACGACCTGCGCATGTGAATTTGTTGATGGCTTACTGTAAGTGAATATATACTGTAAACAGTGAAAGTGAATGTAGCATATTCATTAGATACAGGTATTCGTGCTTTTTTGTATGTTTTGGATGAATTTGTTTATTGCATTAATTTTTTTTGGTATTTGAATGCACTAAATTACATTGTATTTTAGTGCTCTGTTGAGCCATGGAAGATTCTCAAATCCATAAGACGTGTTATGCTGTGGATTTTAGTGTGGGTAGAGGGAGGGGTGTCCTTCCATTTACACCAATTGTACATTCAGCTCCTGGGAGTAGAGCGTTTGCTAGTCCTGAGTTTGCAAGCACTGGGAGGGGTAGGCTGTTTGTTCCACCTGACCAGGGTATCCCACCTCTGTCTTTTGATGTACCATCATCCACAGTACTCGGTGATAATGGGACGCCTCCGAGTCAGCTTAGTGACCTTATTAAGCAGATTGGTTCAGAGATAGGAGAATCTATCAGAGCGAGTTTACTGCAGCCTGGGGTTTCAAGTCTTTCTCCTGCCCGTCCCCCTCACCAACCCCAGCAGTTTCCCCTGCCTGAGCAGTGTGGGTCAACCTTTATTGATGCGTCCAAGCTGAATCTGGTTGTGAAGTCAGATGTTAGTGCTCCACCTCTTTTTAGGGGTGATGGCTCAGATAAGTACTCTGTCCTGGAGTGGGAGGAGTTAATGGAAGTCTACCTAGAGAAGAGGGGTTACACTGGGTCTGGGAATGTTGGGGAGGTGATGTCTAGGCTCATGGGGAGGGCACGTGATGTGACCAAAGTCTGGAAGCGTAACAACCTTGTTGTCACAGATGTTAAGGCGGTGTTCAGTGTTTTCAAGCAACACTTTGGGGATACTGTCTGCTCAGGTATGCCATTAGCTGATTTCTATTCAATCAAACCATATGCTAATGAGGGTCCAATAGATTTCTGGATTAGTCTTAACAAAGCTGCAGAGGCAGCCGAACAGTACCTTGTGAGTGAGGGCAGGACCTTACCCAATCAGTGCTCAGAGTTGGCAGTCATGTTTGTACGGAACTGTCCTGATAAAGAGTTGGCCCAAGTGTTCAAGAGCAAACCCATTCGTGACTGGACAGCCAGTGAGGTACAGGATCGGTTGGATGAACTGTTAAGGGAACGTAAAGCATGTAGAACACAACTTTCACAGCAGGTTGCTGCTGTTTTTGACTGCCCTCAGGAGGGAGTGGGTCCTGTGAAAATACCTAATGTGTCATCTTTTTCTCAATGTGGCCGTGAACCAGACCAGGCATCATCTGTATCTGAGGGTGGGACATTAAATACAATTTTGACTTTGTTAGAGAAGGCTCTGGTCAGCAATACTCAGCAATACTCAGTCTGTGAGTGGCACAGTGGTCTAATGCACTACATCGCAGTGCTAGCTGTGCCACTAGAGATCCTGGTTTGAATCCAGGCTCTGTCGTAGCCGGCCGCGACCGGGAGACCCATGGGGCGGCGCACAATTGGACCAGCGTCGCCTAGGGTAGTGGAGGGAATGGCCGGCTCAGTTCGTAGTGCATGGTGTTTGCAACGCCAGGGTTGTGGGTTCGATTCCCACGGGGGGTATGAAAAAATAAAAATAACGTATGCACTAACTGTAAGTCGCTCGGGATAAAAGCGTCTGCTAAATGACTTAAACATGTTAAATGTAGAGGGCCCCGTAAACAGTTCCACAAACGTCAGCATGAGTGCGCTGACTGTGGAAGCACTAATCACTGGACCAAAGCTCACTGTCAGATGCACCAGCTGTGCGTCAAGTGCTTTTCTCCGGGCCACATGAGCTTTGACTGTAGTGAGGCTGGGCAGCGACAGAACCCTGGATGTGGACAGACTGGCAGGTCTCAGGAAAACTAGAAAGCCTCCGTTCTGAGGAGGGCAATGTGGGGCATTCTTATTTTTCCTCCACTGATGATGATATCCAATCTGTTTATTCTTACTTTTGTGAGTCAGTACCCAAGAACAACACAGTCATTTTTCAGAACACAATGAGAATTACTCAGAATGACAGTTTGTTTTACACCACTGTGCTAGTACAGGATAAAGTTGAGCTGAAGGGGATGTTAGATAGTGGGTCCATGGCTACTACTCTGCGCGCAGATATTGTACCTCGGTTGAGGGAGGCAGGAGTGGTAGAGGGGAACTTTCTAGCTCCTTCAGACATCATCCTGGTGGGTTGTGGTGGGAACAAACTAGCCCAGTGGGCATGTGTGACTTAAAAATGCAACTTTATGGCTTCTGTTATGTAGTCCCAGTGCTTATTGTTGATGGGCAGGTTGATGAAGTCATTGTGGGAACTAATGTGTTGAAGTCTCTGATTAGACAGTGAGTTTCTATGTGCTCACGCAGGTGCCCGAGAGCTGTGGCTGGACCAAGGGCTAAGCTATTGTGTGTTGTCTCTTCGTGTACAGGTATGTCATTTATTTTGTCAGAATTATGTTGTATATCATTTTACTTGTATTGTATAGTGTGTTGTTAGGCACTGAATGTGTCCCCTGTCGGTCTGTCCCCCTGTCGGTCTGTCACCTGTTTTTCTGTCTGTGTCCCAGGAGCCAGAGTAAATGCCAAAGACAACAAGTGGCTCACTCCTCTGCACCGGGCCTTGGCTTCCTGCAGTGAGGTACGTGTAGTGATACTGTCAGCCCTCACACACACTCCTGTGCATATGTGTTTGACTGTTAAGTGTGTTGTGATTTTTAAATGCACTTTAAACAAAGTTGAACATGATTTGTTCGACTTTGGACTGTGGTCCTCTGTAGCTCAGCTGGTAGAGCACGGCGCTTGTAACGCCAAGGTAGTGGGTTCGATCCCCGGGACCACCCATACACAAAAATGTATGCACGCACGACTGTAAGTTGCTTTGGATAAAAGCGTCTGTTAATGGCATATTATTATTATTATTTGAACTGTGTTCCTGTAGGAGGCTGTCCAGGTGTTATTGAAACACTCTGCTGATGTGAACGCCAGGGACAAGAACTGGCAAACGCCGCTCCACATCGCTGCGGCCAATAAGGCAGTCCGCTGTGCCGAGGCCCTGGTCCCTCTCCTCAGCAACGTGAACGTGTCAGACCGGGCCGGGCGCACGGCGCTGCACCATGCAGCCTTCAGTGGACACCAGGAGGTTAGCAATTAGCATGGACATGATTACACACTGTAGTCTACACTTTATACCTGTCCTATCCCCATGTTGAGCTTACTGTGCATCCGATTACTTACAATGGTTGAATGTAGGGCTGTGACGGTAATTGGATAACCGTGACATTGACGGTTTTGGATGAAGAACACCATGAAAATAAAATTACCGTCAAAACCAAAAAGAAGTATGATTTTCTCTCCATAAAATGTTTTATCACCTTTATTTTAATGTAGATATACTTTATCCATAGCGGGAGTGTTAACTATTGATTATATGGTATTGTTTTGCTGACTTAGTTGGAGGAGATATAGACAGTTTAATAGATGGACTATCTTTTGATGCACCGCAATCACCAAATCTGCTCTATGCGCGAATAGGAGAGAATCTTTGAAGGTCAATTCAGGTTAATTGAAGAGGGGGAGGGGGGGGGTTGAGGTGAAAAGTGGGGACCGGGGGTAACTATAGTACCTCTAGATCTATAGCCTACAGGCTGGGGGTGGGTGGGTAGCCTCTGACCTCTGACCTTCACCTCTGACCTTTTTCATTGTTACAGTAGATCAGAGGAGTGAGGTGAAAAAGATGGCTCTCATAGCAAAAAAAAAAACATAACAACCTGTTTGGGCACATTTCAGTTTCACACCTAACGACGATGGAGAACCAGATGACTTGGCCAGCCTGTTTGCAGAATATGCGCAAAACCCATAGGCTACCTACTAAGAATTCCAGCACCACAAACGGGACACCGATAAGTGGCGAGCACTGCCAGACACTGGAACTCGTTATTTAGTCATAGGAATGGTGCCTTTACGAACGGTGGAGAAACCCGCCTTCAAATAAATGCTCTGGAAATTTGACAGACTATACGAGTTACCGGGGAGAAAGTATTTGTCTCAAACAGCGGTCCCTACCTTGTTCAACAAGGTGAAGGGGGAGGTTCAGGCATGTCACGGTTTCGGCCGAGGCGGCTCCTCCTCCTTGTTCGGGCAGGTTTCGCCGGTCGTCGTCTCCGGAGTTCTAGCTGCCACCGCTCGATGTTTCTTGTTTGTTTGGTTTTGTCTGTTAGTCACACCTGTTTTGTGTTAGGTCTCATTTAGCACCCTATTTAGTTTCCTTGTTGTTAGGTTTGTGTTGTGTGTGATTGTTCGTGTCGTGGTTGCGCTATTTTTCCTGAGCTTCCTCCTCGTTTTGTGAGGAGAGATTTACGCACCTGTGTGTGCGCTTGTATTTTACGCCTATGTGCGTCTTTTGCCTCCGGGCTGTTTTGGATTAATTTTCGTGCTCAGTAAAGTCTTGTTGGACTTACCCTCTGCTGCCTGCGCCTGATTCTACACCACACCCATACACAGCACCGTGACAAGGCAGAGCTAAAGGACGTAGATTTGTTTATTTTTGCACTGAATATGGACATGTGGTCAAGTGTAAATATGACTCCTTACATGAACCTAACAGTGCACTATCTGACGAAAGACTGGACACTGAAATCCAACTGTTTGGAAACAACCTACATTCCGGAATTCCTTGACTGGGCCCTTGACGAAAATCTAATGTCCTGTATCGCCACAGACAACAGGGCCAACATTGTGGCTGAAGTGAGGCAACTGAACTGGCCTTGGCTAAATTGCTTTGGCCACAATCTCCATCTCGCTGTCACCATCAATGTGAAGCCAGAGCACAGGCCGTGTTCTAGGCCTATGTAGAACTCTGGTGGGCACTTTTTAGCAGGGCTGGCGATTTAAAAGAGGGACCTAGTAAGGCCCAGACCGAGCTGAACCTCCCAATTCACAACCTCATTCTTGTGAGAAATGAAGTTTTAATAACTAAGCTGTAATAACCATTTATAGGCTATTCAATGTTAAAAGAATAAGCTATGCAAAATTATTGTTCATGAATAATTGTAATTCAGATGCCCGAGCAAATAAACAAACAAAATAGGCTAGTTTCCTTGAATCACTTAATGTTGCATTACCATAGGCCCATTGTTTTATTTAGCCAATCATACTCTAATTAAACCACTGATTATAATGAGTTAATAATGAGAATATAGAACATATTCTGGGAATCCTACATGTTACGTGTGTATACTATACCAGAAAGCATGATCATTAGCTTCTTCTGGATTGTTTTAAATCGCGTAGCCTGTCGGAAGGCAGCGGGTGCGGCGAATAGGCTTCCAAATAGATGACTGTTGAGTTGTGAATGTCAGTGAAAGAGAGGCTCAACCAGGCATATCGCAATTTTTCAAAATACAATGGAGGGAAAACAGTTTGGAAAGCAATTGGCTTATTGCTTCAAAGAGAAGAAGATGAAAATACTAATGTCTTTTTAATGATCAAAATCCTCAACTTAATTGAGGGAACAGTATTATTGGCATCGGCTATATCCCCGGTGAGTGTGCATATTCACTGTCTTTATCACTGGGTCAGTGCCACTTGAAAGTCGTGTTGAAAAAGATTCTGCTAATCTCTCTAGTCATATAAAGTGTAGTAGAATTGCGTGATTTTAAAATAATAAAAGGCCACATTTTTCCAGTGAAAAGAAACCTACTCCACCACCCGCTGCATTGAACAGCCTGTGATTGAGTTATATTATTAGCCTAAATTATGACTATCCAATTTACTAATCACATTAGGAATAGTCAGCTATTTTACATAAGTTCCGAGCTGGTCATGGGTGCACTTCAGCCACGCTCAAGGTCCTAAACGATATTATAACCGCAATTGATAATAGACAGTACTGTGCAGCCGTCTTCATCGACCTGGCCAAGGCTTTCGACTCTGTCAACCACCGCATTCTTATTGGCAGACTAAATAGCCTTGGTTTCTCAAATGACTGCCTCGCCTGGTTCACCAACTACTTCTCAGATAGAGTTCAGTGTGTCAAATCGGAGGGCCTGTTGTCTGGACCTATGGCAGTCTCTATGGGGGTGCCACAGGGTTCAATTCTTGGGCCGACACTTTTCTCCGTGTATATCAATGATGTCGCTCTTGCTGCTGGTGACTCTCAGATCCACCTCTACGCAGACGACACCATTTTGTATACATCTGGCCCTTCATTGGACACTGTGTTAACAAACCTCCAAACGAGCTTCAATGCCATACAACACTCCTTCAGTAGCCTCCAACTGCTCTTAAACACTAGTAAAACTAAATGTATGCTTTTCAATCGAACGCTGCTGGCACCCGCCCACCCGACTAGAATCACCACTCTCGACGGGTATGACCTAGAGTATGTGGACAACTACAAATACCTAGGTGTCTGTTTAGACTGTAAACTCTCCTTCCAGACTCACATAAAGAATCTCCAATCCAAAGTTAAATCTAGAATCGGCTTCCTATTTCGCAAACAAAGCCTCCTTCACTCATGCTGCCAAACATGCCCTCGTAAAACTGACTATCCTACCGATCCTTGACTTCGGCGATGTCATTTACAAAATAGCCTCCAACACTCTACTCAGCAAACTGGATGTAGTCTATCACAGTGCCATCCGTTTTGTCTCCAAAGCCCCATACACTACCCACCACTGTGACCTGTACGCTCTTGTTGGCTGGTCCTCACTACATGTTCGTCGTCAAACCCACTGGCTCCAGGCCATCTATAAATCACTGCTAGGCAAATCCCCGCCTTATCTTAGCTCATTGGTCACCATAGCAGCACCCACCCGTAGTCTGCGCTCCAGCAGGTATATCTCACTGGTCATTCCCAAAGCCAGCACCTCCTTTGGCCGCCATTCCTTCCAGTTCTCTGCTGCCAATGACTGGAACGAATTGCAAAAATCTCTGAAGCTGGAGACTCTTATCTCCCTCACTAACTTTAAGCATCAGTTGTCAGAGCACCTTACCGATCACTGCACCTGTACACAGCCCATCTGAAATTAGCCCACCCAACTACCTCATCCCTATATTGTTATTTATTTTGCTCTTTTGCACCCCGGTATCTCTATTTGCACATAATCTCTTGCACATCTAGCATTCCAGTGTTAATACTATTGTAATTATTTTGCACTATAGCCTATTTATTGCCTTACCTCCATAACTTGCTACATTTGCACACACTGTATATATATTTTCTGTTGTATTTTTGACTTTATGTTTTTTTACCCCAAATGTAACTCTGTGTTGTTTTTATCGCACTGCTTTGCTTTATCTTGGCCAGGTCGCAGTTGTAAATGAGAACTTGTTCTCAACTGGCTTACCTGGTTAAATAAAGGTGAACCATTTTTTTTTTTTTTAATAAGTTTGCAAATGTGATGATGCATGGAATGCTTGATATTTTTCATGGAGAAAATTAGCTTCCCCAAACTTGAGAGCAAGACTGGCCTAAACGCGCTAATGTTTTCCTTTGCTAATGTCCGTCCCGCCCCCCTGTCAGCTGTCAGTTTTGTCGATGACCACGTACATAAGACACGCCAATCACCGACACCTGAAGTTCCATGACCATCACAGCCCTAGTTGTATGCTTGAGTTTGTTCAGAGGAGGCTTTTAATAAAATCCGATCTGAGTGTGAAATGCCTTACTGAGGGTAAATGGAAGCTCCTCTTGTGCCCGGCTCAGCCTTATACAGTTTAAGGTACTTTACCGTATCCATTTCAGTAAGGCCAGATTGTCCAAATTCTACCCAAATATTGATGGTACATGTGACAGGTGTAAAAGCTCCTTGGCGGACTTGACCCACATGTTCTGGTCCTGTCCCCGTCTGGCAGATTATTTGTCCACTATTTAAAACCCTTTCTGAAGCATTTGATATAAAGTTGCAGCCTAGTGCAGAAATTGCTATTTTTGGAGTACCAAACAACAATCCTTCTCTGACCAATAGACAGCTAGATGCCATTGCCTTTGCCTCCATGTTAGCCCGCAGAAGGATTTTATTGGATTGGAAATCTATCAATCCTCCCTTAGCCTCTCTTTGGCTCAAAGATCTGAAGCTGTTCCTAAAATGAGAAAAAATGAAGTTACCATTCGAGGGTCAACCAACTCATTTTATTCCTCCTGGGACCCGATGATATCCTATTTTGAACAGCTCCAAACACTTCCTCCAGATTAGTACTCTTGGCCCCACCTTGAGATTACTGCTATATAGGCCTATAAAATCACTTAATCACCTGAAATTGTTAGGCTATTACATTTTTGCTTGAAGTAACGTTGTTGTATACTTTTGTTTTGTTTTCTGACATGTAACTCAATTACTTTCCCTTTCTTTTTAAATGTGTTTGGAGGCATTCTGGGGGGAGGGGGAGGTCAAAGGGGGACTAAAAGGGGAGAAATGTACCATGTCTTTACATGTTATCTTTCATTCATTGTGAATACAAAATATATAATTTTAAAGGGAAGGCTTTGAAGCCAGATTTAGCGGATTTTGCTGTTTAGTTTTCCTCAACCTGTGTTTTGTTTCTCTCTCCTCTCCCTGTTAGATGGTGAGGCTGCTTCTCTCCAGAGGAGCCAACATTAATGCCTTTGACAAGAAGGATCGCCGAGCAATCCACTGGGCTGCTTACATGGGTGATGAGTTTACCACATCATTTACATTCTGACTAATGTCCTTTATACCAATGAATGAATGAATGAATGGACTGTGTGTTAGTCTCACAGCTCAGCTGTATGAGCCACGTCTAGTGTGTTATTATGTCAGAATCATGTACTAAGTAGGTTGATTAGATGTTTTCAGTTGTACTAACATGATGTAGGTGTTGCTTATGGTGCTGTGTACCACTGTAAACTAATCTATCTCTCCCTCTCTCTGCCTATCTCTCTGTGTTTGTATCTCTGTTTCTCTCTTAACCCCCTTACTATCTCCCTCCCCTCTCTCTCTCTCTCTCTCTCTCTCTCTCTCTCTCTCTCTCTCTCTCTCTCTCTCTCTCTCTCTCTCTCTCTCTCTCTCTCTCTCTCTCTCTCTCTCTCTCTCTCTCTCTCTCTCTCTCTCTCTCTCTCTCTCTCTCTCTCTCTCTCTCTCTCTCTCTCTCTCTCTCTTTATCCCTCCCCCTCTCTCTCTACCATAGGGCACATTGAGGTGGTGAAACTGCTGGCCTCTCATGGATCAGAGGTGTCCTGTAAAAACAAGAAGGCCTACACCCCTCTCCACTCTGCAGCCTCCAGTGGAATGATCAGTGTGGTCAAGTACCTCCTGGACCTTGGTGTGGATGTGAGTCAACACGCATTCAAATGTGTAGGGGGTTTTCATAATAGTAATGAAGAGAGAGAGGTTAGAGCCAGTGATTTGGACCAGGGGGTTTTCATAACCAAGTAATGAAGAGAGAGAGGTTGGACCAGGGGGTTTTCATAACCAAGTAATGAAGAGAGAGAGGTTGGACCAGGGGGTTTTCAGAACCAAGTAATGAAGAGAGAGAGGTTGGACCAGGGGGTTTTCATAACCAGGTAATGAAGAGAGAGAGGTTGGACCAGGGGGTTTTCATAACCAAGTAATGAAGAGAGAGAGGTTGGACCAGGGGGTTTTCATAACCAAGTAATGAAGAGAGAGAGGTTGGACCAGGGGGTTTTCAGAACCAAGTAATGAAGAGAGAGAGGTTGGACCAGGGGGTTTTCAGAACCAAGTAATGAAGAGAGAGAGGTTGGACCAGGGGGTTTTCATAACCAAGTAATGAAGAGAGAGAGGTTGGACCAGGGGGTTTTCAGAACCAAGTAATGAAGAGAGAGATGTTGGACCAGGGGGTTTTCAGAACCAAGTGACCTGATCAGGAATGTATTGTTTTGTTCTCCCCCCCCCCTCTCTCTCTCTCTCCACTCTTTTCCCTCCCTTGCTCCCTCCAGATAAATTAGCCCAATGGGTACGGTAACACCCCCCTCCACGTGGCATGCTACAACGGGCATGATGTGGTGGTGAATGAGCTGATCGAGTGTGGCGCCAACGTGAACCAGGTGTACGAGAAGGGTTTCGCCCCACTCCACTTCACGGCCGCCTCGCGCCATGGGGCGCTCTGCCTGGAGCTGCTGGTGGGCAACGGGGCCCTCGTCAACATCAAGGTGAGGAGACCGGATGACCAACACTGTGTCTGAACTAAATAACACCCTATTCCCTATGTAGTGCACTACTTTTGACCAGGGGCCCATAGAGCAAGGAGCCGTGATGACACTGCCTGTGTCCCAAATGGCACCCTGTTCCCTTTATAAGTACACTACTTTGGTTCAAAAAGTAGTGTACTTATAAATAGGGTGCCATTTGGGACGCACACACTGACGCAGCACATGGCTTAGTATTTGGCCCTGGTCTACATTCAAATACCAATGGAATAGGCCTAACAATGCAAACTAAATGCCATCAAGCGCTCCTCCAATACGTGTTTGATTTTGCCTGTGGTCAGCAGCACAGACTGCCGTGTGAACCATCTTTGTCTTTCTATCTGCAGAGTAAAGATGGAAAGACCCCCCTCCACATGACGGCCATCCACGGACGCTTCTCCAGATCTCAAGCCATCATCCAGAATGGTGAGTCGCTGTGAATGCTCTCAACTGAATATATATGAACCAGTAGGCTCTTCAGCATTGTCTTTTGTCTTCAAACCATGATTCACTGGCACAGAGCAATGTTACTTGCAATGTGGTTGAACATGAAGCTTCATGAGGCCTCTAGGGTCAAGTGGTTGACGTGTGTGTGTGTCTGTGTGTGTGTATGTGTGTGTGTCTGTGTGTGTCTGTGTGTGTCTGTGTGTGTGTGTGTGTGTGTTCTGTAGGTGCTGAGATCGACTGTGAAGAAAAGAATGGAAACACACCTCTGCACATCTCTGCTCGCTACGGCCATGAGTTACTCATCAATACACTCATCACGAACGGAGCTGACACAGCCAAGTGAGAACACACACAGTTTCCAGCAAAAATGCAACATGCATCTGCAATTCTGTCATTGACCGAATTCCCGCTTGGAGACTATGCTCAACACATTGTGGTGTGTGGGGGGTTGATAGACAGGGCATTGCAGCATGCTGATGTGTTGATCTGCTGTGGGGTTTAATGAGGACTGTGATGTGGTGCTGTTTCCAATCTTAGCTGAATCAACTGTAAGTCGCTCTGGATAAGAGTGTCTGCTTAAAGTCTAAAATGTAAAAATGTGTTGCAGGCGAGGCGTCCATGGGATGTTCCGCCTCCACCTGTCTGCTCTCAGTGGGTTCTCTGACTGCTGTCGGAAGCTCCTCTCATCAGGCTTTGATATAGACACCCCTGACGACTTTGGAAGGACCTGTTTACATGCTGCAGCAGCTGTTGGGTGAGTGGACTGGTCCAGGCTTTACACCAAGGAATATTTAGTTCATGAACTGGAAAGCCACCAGAAAGAACAAACACATATTCACACTCTTACATTTCACATTGTTTAGCAGTATAAAAAAATCGTATAGATCATTAGTGCAGTATAATTTCTGTATAATGTGGTTCCATGCCATGGTGGTATTGACTTGCGCTCTGGTCTAAATTGTCTTTATATCTTCTTGAAAGAGAAGAGAAACCTGCAAACTGCTCTTGCTAGTATCACTTTTTATTATTGCTTTTATTAGCATTATAAAAACAGTGATACTAGCAAGAGCAGTGTACGGGTTTCTCTTTTCTTTAAGGTTCTCATTGTTACCATCCACCTGATAGCTCAGATGTGAAAGGGCCTTTCTGAACTTGATATCTTGTTACCATCCACCTGATAGCTCAGATGTACGAGGGCCTTTCTGAACTTGATATCTTGTTACCATCCACCTGATAGCTCAGATGTACGAGAGCCTTTCTGAACTTGATATCTTGTTACCATCCACCTGATAGCTCAGATGTACGAGGGCCTTTCTGAACTTGATATCTTGTTACCAGGAACCTGGACTGTCTGAATCTGCTGCTCAACACAGGGGCAGACTTCAACAGAAAGGACAGCTTCGGAAGGTCTGTCTGTGGCATCAAATAACTTTCATATGTGATCTTTATGATAATGGGGAATATAGTATAGGGGCATATAGGAATTATTATGGGAAATATTGGGCGGCAGGTAGCCTAGCGGTTAAGAGCGTTGGGTCAGTAACCGAAAGGTTGCTGGTTCAAATCCCCTAGCTGACTAGGTGAAAAATGTGTCTATGTGCACTGCAGCAAGGCACTTAACCCTAATTGCTCCTGTAAGTCGCACTGGATAAGAGTGTCTGCTAAATGACGTAAATGTAAAATGTAAATGTTTTACAGCTCCAATAAGTTGTTTCTGTTGTTGATGTTGAATGGTTTCTGTGCGTTCTTCTAGGAGTCCTCTGCATTATGCGGCAGCCAATTGTAACTACCAGTGTCTGTTTGCCTTGGTGGGGTCTGGGGCCAGTGTGAACGATCTGGATAAAAGGGGTTGCACCCCGCTCCACTACGCTGCTGCCTCCGACACAGACGGAAAGTACGTCTCACACCTCTCTTACTGTTGTGTGTGTTGTGGTGCCATGACCTTTCACATTTCACTGTAGTCTGGAGAGTATGTTGTGGTGCCATGACCTTTCACATTTCAATGTAGTCTGGAGAGTATGTTGTGGTGCCATGACCTTTCACATTTCACTGTAGTCTGGAGAGTATGTTGTGGTGCCATGACCTTTCACATTTCACTGTAGTCTGGAGAGTATGTTGTGGTGCCATGACCTTTCACATTTCACTGTAGTCTGGAGAGTATGTTGTGGTGCCATGACCTTTCACATTTCACTGTAGTCTGGAGAGTATGTTGTGGTGCCATGACCTTTCACATTTCATGTAGTCTGGAGAGTATGTTGTGGTGCCATGACCTTTCACATTTCACTGTAGTCTGGAGAGTATGTTGTGGTGCCATGACCTTTCACATTTCACTGTAGTCTAGAGTATGTTGTTGGCCGTGTTTGAATACATACTAGTGTTAAATCTGCAGTGTGAAAGCTTGGCCACGTCTCCTTTGGGAAAGTGTCTCTGCTTGCTTATCTGTCTGTCTTGATGTTGGTATAATGATTAGTGAACTCTTGACCTCTGACCTCTAGGTGTCTGGAATATTTGCTGCGAAACGACGCTAACCCAGGGATCAGGGACAATCAGGGCTACAACGCAGTCCATTACGCGTCTGCGTACGGACACCGCCTCTGTCTGGAGCTGGTGAGTCAGAACCACAGGGGACTAGACGCCCTGCATTCACAGACCATTTTGTCTGCGTCCCAAATGGATGTAGGGCCCATAGGGCTCTGGTCAAAAGTAATGCACTATATAGGGAATAGGGTGCCATTTGGGACAGACGTTGATATTCAGTAGGTTTTAAGGTGTGGTTGCATGTTTGTCGTGGCCGCATCGTCACTCTTGATGTTCTTTTTCCAGATTGCAAGTGAAACACCTTTAGATGTGGTAAGTACCAGTTGGTTACTTTTCCTCACACTAGCTTGTTTAAGATACGAATGCAACACCCCAGTATGTCTGCAGGGGCTGGTCACTGAGATTTACAACATGAAACATGCTACTAGACTAACCTTCAAAGTAAATATGTTACAAGTCTAAACTGGCCCGTCCTTGTCTTTCCCCAGCTAATGGAAACCTCAGGGACAGACATCCTGAACGACTCTGATGTCAGAGCTCCCATCAGCCCCCTACACTTAGCTGTGAGTAAAGCCTACCTGCTCCTGTAGGGGTCTCGCCACATGACAAATGGCACCCTATTCCCTATTTAGTGCACTACTTTTGACCAGAACCTTATGGGCCCAGATCAAAAGTACTGCACTACATGGGAAATAGGGTGCTATCTGGGATGCAGGCATGGTGTTGTTTTTCCACGAAAAGTTGATTGTCCAGACACTCACACACCATGTTCCTATCTGTTCCTGATTAGTGTAAAATATATGCATATTTTGACACGGTGATGATGAGGATGATTTCCTTATTTTGCCATTTGAGTTAATCAACCTCCAACAGAGGAGTAGTAGTGTGTTTGTTTCTAAATCTCACGCTTGGCAGGGACCTTCGATGTTGATGCTGGGCGGGAGAAAAAATGGGCACCCGATTTGAGAGACACTGGTCTACTTTAGAGGTCTAGGACTGTTTCTGTTCAGGCATACCACTGGTCTACTATAGGACATTGATTATATTAAGAGTGTATATCTGTTCAGGCATACCACTGGTCTACTATAGGACATTGATTATATTAGGAGTGTATTTCTGTTCAGGCGCACCACTGGTCTACTATAGGACATTGATTATATTAGGAGTGTATATCTGTTCTGGCATACCACTGGTCTACTATAGGACATTGATTATATTAGGAGTGTATATCTGTTCTGGCATACCACTGGTCTACTATAGGACATTGATTATATTAGGAGACTCCTAATATAATCAATGTCCTATAGTAGACCAGTGGTATGCCAGAACAGATATACACTCCTAATATAATCAATGTCCTATAGTAGACCAGTGGTGCGCCTGAACAGATATACACTCCTAATAGGAGTGTATATCTGTTCAGGCGCACCACTGGTCTACTATAGGACATTGATTATATTAGGAGTGTATTTCTGTTCAGGCGCACCACTGGTCTACTATAGGACATTGATTATATTAGGAGTGTATATCTGTTCTGGCATACCACTGGTCTACTATAGGACATTGATTATATTAGGAGTGTATATCTGTTCTGGCATACCACTGGTCTACTATAGGACATTGATTATATTAGGAGTGTATATCTGTTCTGGCATACCACTGGTCTACTATAGGACATTGATTATATTAGGAGTGTATATCTGTTCTGGCATACCACTGGTCTACTATAGGACATTGATTATATTAGGAGTGTATATCTGTTCTGGCATACCACTGGTCTACTATAGGACATTGATTATATTAGGAGTGTATATCTGTTCTGGCATACCACTGGTCTACTATAGGACATTGATTATATTAGGAGTGTATATCTGTTCAGGCGCACCACTGGTCTACTATAGGACATTGATTATATTAGGAGGGTATTTCTGTTCAGGCGCACCACTGGTCTACTATAGGACATTGATTATAATAGGAGTGTATATCTGTTCAGGCGCACCACTGGTCTACTATAGGACATTGATTATATTAGGAGTGTATTTCTGTTCAGGCGCACCACTGGTCTACTATAGGACATTGATTATATTAGGAGTGTATATCTGTTCTGGCATACCACTGGTCTACTATAGGACATTGATTATATTAGGAGTGTATATCTGTTCTGGCATACCACTGGTCTACTATAGGACATTGATTATATTAGGAGTGTATATCTGTTCTGGCATACCACTGGTCTACTATAGGACATTGATTATATTAGGAGTGTATATCTGTTCTGGCATACCACTGGTCTACTATAGGACATTGATTATATTAGGAGTGTATATCTGTTCTGGCATACCACTGGTCTACTATAGGACATTGATTATATTAGGAGTGTATATCTGTTCTGGCATACCACTGGTCTACTATAGGACATTGATTATATTAGGAGTGTATATCTGTTCAGGCGCACCACTGGTCTACTATAGGACATTGATTATATTAGGAGGGTATTTCTGTTCAGGCGCACCACTGGTCTACTATAGGACATTGATTATATTAGGAGTGTATATCTGTTCTGGCATACCACTGGTCTACTATAGGACATTGATTATATTAGGAGTGTATATCTGTTCTGGCATACCACTGGTCTACTATAGGACATTGATTATATTAGGAGTGTATATCTGTTCTGGCATACCACTGGTCTACTATAGGACATTGATTATATTTGGAGTGTATATCTGTTCTGGCATACCACTGGTCTACTATAGGACATTGATTATATTAGGAGTGTATATCTGTTCTGGCATACCACTGGTCTACTATAGGACATTGATTATATTAGGAGTGTATATCTGTTCTGGCATACCACTGGTCTACTATAGGACATTGATTATATTAGGAGTGTATATCTGTTTAGGCATACCACTGGTCTACTATAGGACATTGATTATATTAGGAGTGTATATCTGTTCTGGCATACCACTGGTCTACTATAGGACATTGATTATATTAGGAGTGTATATCTGTTCTGGCATACCACTGGTCTACTATAGGACATTGATTATATTAGGAGTGTATATCTGTTCTGGCATACCACTGGTCTACTATAGGACATTGATTATATTAGGAGTGTATATCTGTTCAGGCATACCACTGGTCTACTATAGGACATTGATTATATTAGGAGTGTATATCTGTTCAGGCATACCACTGGACTTTGCTTCAGACTGTGTGTTTGTTTCCATTCAGGCGTACCACGGCCACCACCATGCTATGGAGGTCCTGGTTCAGTCTCTGCTGGATCTAGACGTGAGGAACAGCCAGGGGCGCACCCCTCTGGACCTGAATGCCTTTAAAGGCCATGTGGAGTGTGTTGACGTCCTCATCAACCAGGGAGCCTCCATCCTGGTTAAAGACTTCACCCTGAAGAGGACCCCCATCCACGCTGCAGGTACGCATAGGATATCACGTAAGACCTAGAGATTCTGTAATTCAAAAGTTTTCCTTACCAAGATGGACATTTGTTTGGTCATGTTGCTAGGACGCCAATGTCCACTCTAGGGATATTATATAGCATAGTGTGAAAATGCCCACTACACACTGATCTAAGGTCATTTTTTGTCATTATTGCTGAGGATCTGGGGAGGGTAAGCTGATCCTAGATCAGTGCACAGGGGGACTTCTATCCAGAGCCAGGTACACAGCTAGCAGGTGACAGGCTTCGAGGGCCTCAGCCCCAAAATGTTTTATTATCTGCTGTGTTAACATCATGAGGATGTCATCTACCAATACCACTGTTCTAGAAATCTGTCTGTTCATGTGAAGGTAATAGTCGTCCAGCAATCAGCTCATATCCTCTCTGTTTAGCCTCCTCTAGCTACCAACGGTCAATCATCTCACATTCTTATATCCTCTCTGTTTAGCCTCCTCTAGCTACCAACGGTCAATCATCTCACATTCTTATATCCTCTCTGTTTATCCTCCTCTAGCTACCAACGGTCATTCGGAGTGTTTGCGTTTGCTGATTGGAAATGCTGACCTCCAGAGTGCAGTGGACGTTCAAGACGGGAATGGACAGTAAGTCAATTGGGTTTTGGATACAATTCCTGAAATAAAGAGATTTTGACACTAGGTCTACGTCCCAAATGGCACCCTATGCCCTACTTGGTGCACTACTTTAAACCAGAACCCTATGGGCTCGGGTCAAAAGTAGTGTACCATATAGGGAATAGGTTGCCATTTGGGACTCAGCCTGGTTATTACCAGTTTGTAATATGACCTTGTTGTCTTGTGTATCAGAACCCCTCTGATGCTGTCGGTGCTGAGCGGACACACAGACTGTGTGTACTCACTGCTCAACAAGGGAGCCAGCGTAGAAGCCAAAGACAAGTGGGGCAGAACAGCGCTACACAGAGGGGTGAGGAGGAGAGCTGGCTGTATACGCTCACACACAGAAAGAGACGGGGAGGCTCAAATATACATATTATCTTCAGAAAAGTAGTTGTCCATGGGTAGTGGTGTATTCATCCCTGTAGGGGGACCTGCCTCCAGACATCATTTGTAATAATTGATGATTCATTATTATATCATTGATTATTAGTTATTCAAATCCATTCTTGTCTCCCCGCCCTTCCTCCCAGGCGTTGAAGGGTCATGAGGAGTGTGTGGAGGCCCTGCTGCAGCACAGCGCCAGCTTCCTGGTTCGGGACTGTAAGGGGCGGACCCCTGTCCACCTGGCGGCGGCATCCAGACACATCGGGGTGCTGGGGGGGCTCCTACACGCCGCCCAGTCAGTGGAGACCCTCCCCGTCATCACAGACAACCAGGGCTACACGCCACTACACTGGGCCTGCTATAACGGTACGTACTGGACTAACGGAACACTAGATCTTTTCTGATTTTCTCTCTTCAGCACCGTAAACATGTCCCTGAATTAGGCAGGCCATACAACTAGGGGTGTAACGATTCGATTTGTATCACGATTCGTGGTTGTCGATACGATTCAAGGACGATATTGGTTCATTTAGAACGATACGATCCGAAACGATTCAGTGACTTGAAATCGATTCAGTAACCTTTTAGCCAAAAATTCAACCAGTGTGACTGAAATAAATACCTGGATACTGGACAGTGCAGGTGAAGTTTCCTAGATTCCTGTTCCTTGTAAGGACCGCAATGGTGGCTTGATAATTTCTCGCTCGTCGGCTTCTCCTCTGTCGTCCGCCATGCTATGTTTTGTTGTCTTTGCGCCTTTGCGCTGCTGCTGGCGTGGGGCGATGACGTCACGGATAGGCAGACTGAATCGAGTAATGTTTAAAGCCTTTATCATTAAAAGTGCTAAGAAAAAACATCCATATAAAGTCTGACGTGCTTAAATCCAATGGGTTATTTCCTAGTATCGATACAATCGATTTATTACATTTTAAAACGATGTTAGAGTGATATATGTTGTCCAAAAGGCCAACTCGCCGAGCACAGATCGATGTAGTTGGATCATAGGAATATAAATCGATACATCGATGTAGTAGATGGATCGTTACACCCCTACATACAACGGTACGTACTGACTAACTGGACTGTAGCTCTGTTCTCTCCTCCATGAAGTGTACACTCATTCACTCCCTCTTGTGGCTTGAAAAGCATTCGATTGGTGTGGACGGAGCCATGTGGGGGAATGAACAAGACTACAACAGAATTAGGGGTTATGACTCTCAGTGGAGGACCTTACACTGAAACAGGACTTTGTCAGGGATTGACATAGCATATGTTGTAGCTAAAACATATTTTGTGACTTCACCATTGTCAGATGTGTAGCTTTCTCTGAGAGTATTGTTGTGGTCTGCAGCGACGTCATCTTTTTCCGGTATGAATCAATCTTCCACTAGGCCATGACACGTGTGTAGAGGTGCTGCTGGAACAGGAGGTTTTCCACAAGACCGAGGGCAACTCGTTCAGCCCCCTCCACTGAGCTGTGATCAATGACAACGAGGGGGCTGCAGAGATGCTGATTGACACTCTGGGGCCGGCCATTGTCAACGCCACTGACACCAAGAACCGGTAACTACAGCACATGACAAAGTCCTTTTCTTCTGGAGAATAATGTTGTCTTGGGAATAAAATGACCTCTGGGGTTGGATGAGGGATTGTAGATTACTTTTAATACATCTATTAGTGATTTTATATTTCTATGGTATAAACAGGGTTAATTGAACAAACTTGTTTACAACAGTCCTACATGATATCGGTGAAATAAGTTTCCTCTCTCTCCAGGACCCCCCTGCATGCGGCGGCTTTCACGGACCACGTGGAGTGTCTTCAGCTGCTGCTAGGCCACAACGCCCAGGTCAACTCCCCCGATGCCTCCGGGAAGACCTCCCTCATGATGGCTGCTGAGAACGGACAAACCAACGCTGTCGGTACGCAGCCCCCTCTCCTCCGCTTTGCCTCGCCCAGCCGGCTTAAGTTCAACATGTCTGTTTTACATTTTAATAAGTCGCTTAATTTCCTAATTGAGTTTCTTTATGTTTCTCTGTCTGTGTCAGAGCTGTTGGTGAGCAGTGCCAAAGCAGAGCTCACCCTGCAGGATGCAGTCAAGAACACTGCTCTTCATCTGGCCTGCAGTAAGGTGAGCATCCCCACATGAAGATGACGTTCATCTGAACAGTTGGCTCTCTCTGGTTGAAATTTTGGTCTGACATGTTTGACTCTGGTTTTTAAAGGGGCATGAAACCAGTGCTTTGTTGATATTGGAGAAGATTACAGACAGGAACCTCATCAACTCGACTAACGCAGCCTTACAGACGTACGTATGGTTCAGCTGTATTAATTGGGCCAGAAGAATTAGAAGAAGTGCACTATATAGGGAATAGTCTGGCATTTGGGAGGTATCCTCATTTGCTGCTGGCTAATCTGACGGTACTTTCTCCTCAGGCCGTTACACGTTGCAGCCAGAAATGGTCTGACGGTGGTGGTTCAGGAGCTACTAGTGTGCTCGCAGTCGATGAGAATGGTAAGATCCATAACGCTAACACCGTTTTCTTCTGTACTTCTCTTCTCAATGTGTCCACAAATGTTTCTCTCTAGTCCACTGCTTGGTTATTGTCTTAACTTTGTATCTCCTAGCCTGGTGTTATTTCATGTTTTTCACCAAAAGTGTTATAGTAAACGGTGATGCTCCTGAAGTGACCCTCTGCTGTTCTGTTTGAACCCCTCAGGTTACACGCCTGCCTTGGCCTGCGCCCCCAACAAAGACGTGGCGGACTGCCTGGCGCTGATCCTGGCCACCATGATGCCCGTGTCCCCCTGCAACCCGGCGCCCAGCCTGTCCTTCAGTGCCATTAACCACTACACCACCAGCCCCTCCAAGAGTGTGACCTTCGACAGCCTGCTCGTGCTGCGCAGCGAGCACAGCTCTTACTGCAGCTTCAACAACATCGGCCACCGCGACCACGATGGAGGCTTCTACAAGGATGAGGAACTCAACGACTCAGACTCAGAGACATACTGAGGGGGGTGGTGGTCGCTGCCCAGGAGAGGAGCCAAGGGCAGGCGGATGGACAGTGAAGTGGGGCAGAGGCCACAAACAAATCCACACATACACACCGTGTCTTAAATCACCACAGCCAGCTTTGGGAGGGCACGAGCCGAGACAGTCCGCACAGGAGCCTTAAGAGTCCCGCAGTTGGAGAGAGAGAAATGGAGGGAGGGAGGGAGGGAGAGGGGGAGGCACAACAGGCTGGCTGGCCACACTCATCCTCTCATACCACCAGGTGTCCTTCCAGCAGATACTGGACTTCAGAGGAACTGCTGCTGCTATACCCCACCTTTACCTTTACCCACAAAGGTCCTAAACGGTAGAAACTGTCCAGCCAACAGACAGACGGACACATTATGACGGCAATAACCTGTAGTCCAAGGGGATAGTAGCACTTCACTGAGTGAAAAACAGACATGGACCAAAAGATGTGGAAGAAGCCTTTTCAAAACCTGTTTTGACAGTAGAAATTTGATTGAGCGTTTTGGCCTGAGAAAAAACATAAGGAGTGATGTTTCATTTAAGTTTTATGAGAGTGATGGTCATGTTTATCCGCACACTAAGACAGTCAGAACGCACCTAGCCTCTTGTCTGTAATCCATGTGGGAGGAGGGGAAATCATTTATTTTTTATGAACAAACATTTTAATAAAATCATTCATGTCTTAAGCTCCTGACCCTCTGTGGGAACCAAATAATCGTAGTATTTGCTCTCATGAGTAATTTCAAAGAATTTCCATCCCCAATGGCACCCTATTCCCTTTATAGTACACTACTTTTGACCAGGGCCATAGGGTTCTGGTCAAAAGTAGTGTACTCTATAAAGAATAGGGTGCCATTTAGATTTTGCATTTGTATGTGAGCGACAGGACTTTTTACATTTGCGTTATTAAACCTACCTGTCCTTTGCCCTCTAGAAAATATTTTAGAAAGTAAATTATTAATTCATGTATTCTTTCTTGTGATATTTATGTCATCATTTTGTGCCTTCTTTAGTTACTGAGGGGAGGTTAGGAGAGTAGGGGCAGCTGTATGAGCGAAAACAATGATGCACACTAAGTACTACAACGTTTGTGAAAAGCACTGATACTATTCCGAGGCATACGAGGGGGAAAACATGCCTCCCTTGGAGAGGAGAAACACTGTAAACCAATGGTAGGACAGCAGCATTTAGATTTTCTTCTGTTGAAAAAAATATATATATATTATTTGTCTTGGTCTTATAATCAATGTATTTTGACAGGTTTTGCTTGCTTAACTTCTTCAAAAAAATGAAACCACTCAATCCTTTTATGTGATTGCTTGTTCAAACCCCCGTTTTTGTCTCTTTTTGAAAATAATTTTAACTGGAAATATGTACAATACATATGCTATGTTCGTCAAATCAGGATCAGGAGGTTCACAGGTTTTTTCGTGTCCTTTTTTTTCTTTAAAAGGATGAAACTAGCATGTACATATGAAATAGTGACTGAATTCGAAACTCCCATGAATTCTTTCAGTATCTGAAGATTGCTGTATATTTTATGAGTAATAAAATAAAGAAATGAGTTATGTTATTTAATAATGAACTATGGGTTATCTGTTTTATGTGACAACCGCAGTATCAATTTCTAGGTGACAGTGGTGCTAATCCCAAAAGAAAGGCTACATACAACAAGGAACAAGAAGTCTATTGGCAAAGTGATGAATATTGCATGTACCTTGGCCTAACGGTGTGGGTTATGTATTTTATTTTTCATGGCGTCCTCAACATTACAGTTTTAAGGGCAACAATAGCCTACATTTGTTTACAACTCGCAGGATTTCCATACATGAGCTTTCAACAACACAGAGTGTTGCATCAGCACGAGATCGAAAGTGCGTCAAATCTGTACAGGTCATTGTTACGTCATCACTGATAAATGTTGAAACTGATCAAAAACCGCTGGAGCAGTTCAGTCTAATCCTCCCTAGTGCTGGAGGATTGCGTTTGTTTTCGCTCTGGATGCGCGTTCATTTTGGCAAGGAAATGTGCTGATTTTGCAAGGAGATGGAGAATAAAGAGTTCAAGGTAGACATGTTATTTATTTTTAAATCTTCAATTATATTAATTACTGTGGATTAAATATTGTTTAACAAATGAAATAATGTGCTATTCATGCTGTAATATCAAACTAGAAAGTATATGGCCGGGGAGTCATGAGAGTTGGCTAAAGGTACAGTAGGGTCAAATGGGGGTCAAAGGTTATGACAGCACCTTCATAAATTCGTCCAAAATGGCACCCTATTCCCTATGTAGGCTAGTGTACTACTTTTGACCAGGAGCCATAGAAGGGTTGGCTGACGTCACGAAAATGATGCTCGCGCATCGATGGCCGGAAGTCGTGTATCTTGTTATGATTCTGTACCTCAGCTAACAACAAGCTGCCATGTGGGGAATCGTAGCTCTATGGCATGTTTCAGCTCGTTGTATGGTGTTATTGATACCATGTCTTGTTTTGAGGTGTTTTGACTGATATAATGTCTATGCAATGACTAAAATTCGCTACCTAGCTAACCAACAACAACTGTAACAATGTATTTGAGACGAGTTCATTGTTCAAATGTATTTATGTTTGCATTAAACATTTAGAGACTAAATATAGTTTACATGTTGTCTAAGTCAAACCCTGTCTATTTTGCCCCATAGTTGCATGCCAGTTTTGTTGCTAAACAACCAACCCCTCTATAGAGTGTTACAGTGGAGGTGTGATAATACCCATAAAACCTAGCGGTCAAACAGGGAAATGGTTCCAATCG
Source organism: Coregonus lavaretus (assembly GCF_964263955.1). Lineage (NCBI taxonomy): Eukaryota > Metazoa > Chordata > Actinopteri > Salmoniformes > Salmonidae > Coregonus > Coregonus lavaretus. The sequence goes on from NW_028159512.1 coordinate 561,759, forward strand.
TTTTTCCACCATTAATTTTTCCCATAGGCGATTTTAGAAACACATAAAATAAGGGCTGTATTTCGTGTAGGCTTTTATTTTTATTTTATTTTTATTTATTTCACCTTTATTTAACCAGGTAAGCCAGTTGAGAACAGGTTCTCATTTACAACTGCGACCTGGCCAAGATAAAGCAAAGTAGTGCAATAAAAACAACACAGAGTTACATATGGGGTAAAAAAACATAAAGTCAGAAATACAACAGAAAATATATATACAGTGTGTGCAAATGTAGCAAGTTATGGAGGTAAGGCAATAAATAGGCTATAGTGCAGAATAATTACAATAGTATTAACACTGGAATGCTAGATGTGCAAGAGATTATGTGCAAATAGAGATACTGGGGTGCAAAAGAGCAAAATAAATAACAATATAGGGATGAGGTAGTTGGGTGGGCTAATTTCAGATGGGCTGTGTACAGGTGCAGTGATCGGTAAGGTGCTCTGACAACTGATGCTTAAAGTTATTGAGGGAGATAAGAGTCTCCAGCTTCAGAGATTTTTGCAATTCGTTCCAGTCATTGGCAGCAGAGAACTGGAAGGAATGGCGGCCAAAGGAGGTGTTGGCTTTGGGAATGACCAGTGAGATATACCTGCTGGAGCGCAGACTACGGGTGGGTGCTGCTATGGTGACCAATGAGCTAAGATAAGGCGGGGATTTGCCTAGCAGTGATTTATAGATGGCCTGGAGCCAGTGGGTTTGACGACGAACATGTAGTGAGGACCAGCCAACAAGAGCGTACAGGTCACAGTGGTGGGTAGTGTATGGGGCTTTGGAGACAAAACGGATGGCACTGTGATAGACTACATCCAGTTTGCTGAGTAGAGTGTTGGAGGCTATTTTGTAAATGACATCGCCGAAGTCAAGGATCGGTAGGATAGTCAGTTTTACGAGGGCATGTTTGGCAGCATGAGTGAAGGAGGCTTTGTTGCGAAATAGGAAGCCGATTCTAGATTTAACTTTGGATTGGAGATTCTTTATGTGAGTCTGGAAGTTGAGTTTACAGTCTAACCAGACACCTAGATATTTGTAGTTGTCCACATACTCTAGGTCAGACCCGTCGAGAGTGGTGATTCTAGTTGGGTGGGCGGGTGCTAGCAGCGTTCGATTGAAAAGCATGCATTTAGTTTTACTAGTGTTTAAGAGCAGTTGAAGGCTACTGAAGGATTGTTGTATGGCATTGAAGCTCGTTTGGAGGTTTGTTAACACAGTGTCCAATGAAGGGCCAGATGTATACAAAATGGTGTCGTCTGCGTAGAGGTGGATCTGAGAGTCACCAGCAGCAAGAGCGACATCCTTGATATACACGGAGAAAAGTGTCGGCCCAAGAATTTAACCCTGTGGCACCCCCATAGAGACTGCCATAGGTCCAGACAACAGGCCCTCCGATTTGACACACTGAACTCTATCTGAGAAGTAGTTGGTGAACCAGGCGAGGCAGTCATTTGAGAAACCAAGGCTATTTAGTCTGCCAATAAGAATGCGGTGGTTGACAGAGTCGAAAGCCTTGGCCAGGTCGATGAAGACGGCTGCACAGTACTGTCTATTATCAATCGCGGTTATAATATCGTTTAGGACCTTGAGCGTGGCTGACGTGCACCCGTGACCAGCTCGGAAACCGGATTGCATAGCGGAGAAGGTACGGTGGTATTCGAAATGGTCGATGATCTGTTTGTTAACTTGGCTTTCGAATACTTTCGAAAGGCAGGGCAGGATGGATATAGGTCTGTAGCAGTTTGGATCTAGAGTGTCACCCCCTTTGAAGAGGGGGATGACCGCGGCAGCTTTCCAATCTCTGGGGATCTCAGACGTTATGAAAGAGAGGTTGAACAGACTAGTAATAGGGGTTGCGACAATTTCGGCGGCTAGTTTTAGAAAGAAAGGGTCCAGATTGTCTAGCCCAGCTGATTTGTAGGGGTCCAGATTTTGCAGCGCTTTCAAAACATCAGCTGTCTGAATTTGTGTGAAGGAGAAGCGGGGGGGGCATGGGCAAGTTGCAGCAGAGGGTGCAGAGTTGGTGGCCGGGTTAGTGGTAGCCAGATGGAAAGCATGGCCAGCTGTAGCAAAATGCTTGTTGAAATTCTCGATTATTGTAGATTTATCGGTGGTGATAGTGTTTCCTAGCCTCAGTGCAGTGGGCAGCTGGGAGGAAGTGCTCTTATTCTCCATGGACTTTACAGTGTCCCAAAACTTTTTGGAGTTAGTGCTACAGGATGCAAATTTCTGTTTGAAAAAGTTAGCCTTTGCTTTCCTGACTGCTTGTGTATATTGGTTCCTAACTTCCCTGAAAAGTTGCATATCGCGGGGGCTATTTGATGCTAATGCTGTACGCCACAGGATGTTTTTGTGCTGGTCAAGGGCAGTCAAGTCTGAGGAGAACCAGGGGCTATATCGGTTCTTAGTTCTGTATTTTTTGAATGGGGCATGTTTATTTAAGATTGAGAGGAAATTACTTTTAAGGAACAACCAGGCATCCTCTACTGACGGAATGAGATCTATATCCATCCAGGATACCTGGGCCAGGTCAATTAGGAAGGCCTCCTCGCTAAAGTGTTTTAGGGAGCGTTTGACAGTGATGAGGGGTGGCCGTTTGACCGCGGACCCGTTACGGACGCAGGCAATAAGGCAGTGATCGCTGAGATCCTGGTTGAAGACAGCTGAGGTGTATTTAGAGGGTATGTTAGTCAGGATGATATCTATGAGGGTACCCATGTTTACGGATTTAGGGTTGTACCTGGTAGGTTCGTTGATAATTTGCGTGAGGTTGAGGGCATCTAGCTTGGATTGTAGGATGGCTGGGGTATTAAGCATATCCCAATTTAGGTCACCAAGCAGTACAAACTCTGAGGATAAATGGGGGGCAATCAATTCACATATGGTGTCCAGGGCACAGCTGGGGGCTGAGGGGGGTCTGTAGCAAGCGGCAACAGTGAGAGACTTATTTCTGGAAAGGTGGATTTTTAGAAGTAGAAGCTCAAACTGTTTGGGCACAGACCTGGATAGTATGATAGAGCTCTGCAGGCTATCTCTACAGTAGATTGCAACTCCACCCCCTTTGGCAGTTCTATCTAGACGGAAAATGTTATAGTTGGGGATGGACATTTCAGAATTTTTGGTGGCCTTCCTGAGCCAGGATTCAGACACTGCTAGAACATGAGGGCTGGCAGAGTGTGCTAACGCAGTGAATAACTCAAACTTAGGAAGTAGACTTCTGATATTTATGTGCAAGAAACCAAGACTTTTGCGATTACAGAAGTCATCAAATGATAGCGCCTGGGGAGTAGGAGTGATACTGAGGGCTGCAGGGCCTGGGTTAGCCTCTACATCACCAGAGGAACAGAGGAGGACTAGAATAAGGATACGGCTAAAGGCTTTAAGAACTGGTCTTCTAGTGCGTTGGGTACATAGAATAAAGGGGGCAGATTTCCGGGTGTTATAGAAAAGATTCAGGGCATTATGTACAGACAAGGATATGGAAGGATATGAGTAAAGTGGAGGTAAACCTAAGCGTTGGGTAACAATGAAAGAGATAGCATCGCTGGAGTCATCAATTGAGTCGGTCTCCGCGTGTATAGGGGAAGGTGCAAAGGAGCTATCTAAGGCAGGTTTAGCTAGGCTGGGGGGTCTACAGTGATATAGTACAATTAGAAATAACCGAAACAACAATAAACTAACCATGTTTGGGCTGAGGCTAAACATAAACAGGATGTAGTACCGTAAAAAGGAACAGTCCAGCAGATATCAGCTGTATATCTGAGTTATCATAAGGTCCGGTGGTGAAGCACTAGTAAGAGGCCACGGCTAGCGTGTGCTAGCGGGCCAGGGCTAGCAGATGGATGGAATCTTCGTGGTTAACGTCGTAACCACATCAGACGATTTCGTCGGCAGACCAGTCGTGTAGGATCGGCGGGGCTCCGTGTCAACACTAGGTGGTCCCGTCCGGTTGACAGAGAGGTAGATAGCCGGGAGATGGGCGATGGGCCTAGCTCAGGATGATTAGCCAGACCACAGCGTCCGTTTTGTTGTAGCTGGCTGGTGGTAGCTAGCTGGTAGCGATGAATCCGGAGTTAAAGGTCCAGTGATTCAGTGATTCCGGCGGAAAAACTGATATGTTCTGGGTCGATAACGCGCTGTGCAGACTGGCCGAATATCCGGTGATCAATGTCCAGTGATTAAAATTAATCCCGCGGAAAAAAATCCAATGTTCTGGGTGAAACACCGCTAGCTGTGGCTAATAGCAAGTAGCTAGTTAGCTGGCTAGCTAGTTTCAACTGGAGATTCTAGATTCTAGATAAAGGTAAGTCGATAATAGAATCCGTTCCACATTGAGTGAGGCGGGTTGCAGGAAAGTATATTTTGTAGAAGGATGAAAAGTCTGATAGGGAAATATGTACGAAAAATACAAAAAACAGGGTATTTACAGGCTATTTACAGACACACGACAGAAACAGGACTGCACTACTTCGCCATCTTGGAAAAAAGTGGCGTGACGTTTTTGTAACCATGTAAATCTCTCTCGGACAAGTTGATGTATTTGATGTATTTTTCTATTACATGTATGACATTTCATTGAGATATTTTGTGTTTTAATGACGCAAAATTGAATTACAGCCTAACTCTGCTTTCTGTTGTCGCCATCAGGCTGCAGTGGTGACCTTCACTACCGTGACCCACAAGGATGAAACTTCCCAGACCAGCCTCACCCTCAGCAGGGGAAAGAGAAGCTACCCAGACCTACACACCTTTGTGCAGGACATGAAGGACGAGTAAGTTGCTCTTTGGCTTCCCCATGCATCCCCTAGATATGTTCCCTATCTCAATTGCATACTCCTCGTGTCCTCTCTTCTCAAAACCCATTGGATGAGAAAGCCAGAGGTCCCGCCCTTCTGACCTTCTCATCCAATGGGTTTTGAGAAGGAGGCGAGGAGATTGAGAGTCTCCCATAGTCTCGGGCCAATACAAAGGACTCAACGGACCAAATAACCAATCAGGGATGTCTGGGTGTGGCCTAGTTCCATAGAGGTCCATCCATAACGTAGTCTAAGATAATAGAGGTAATGTCCATCCATAACGTAATCTAAGATAATAGAGGTAATGTCCATCCATAACGTAATCTAAAATAATAGAGGTAATGTCCATCCATAACGTAATCTAAAATAATAGAGGTAATGTCCATCCATAACGTAATCTAAAATAATAGAGGTAATGTCCATCCATAACGTAATCTAAAATCATAGAGGTAATGTCCATCCATAACGTAATCTAAAATAATAGAGGTAATGTCCATCCATAACATAGTCTAAGATAATAGAGGTAATGTCATGTAGTTCATTGTGTACTTGCATTTATTTACTTTTCAGCCATTGGAATCTGCTGAGTGAGAATATGCGTGCCGGGGTGAGTTATAGTCACCTCTAAAGTAGTTAATGTTGGTAAAATGGACCAAACATTCATTTGTGGAAATCCTGCAGGACCTTTAATCCTGAACCACTGCTTTAATTGACTAGCTTGAGTAAATGGTTCTACATTTTATATCAGTGCAGCCCCTTTAACAAACTAACTCTGTATGGTCTTTTAACATTGCAGATGAGCAGACATGAGTTTAGTGCCAAGTGCATGGATATTGTAGCATGGGTGATGGAGTCTACATCCACTGTGGTTGTTCCCGCCCTTGACCTCACCATGCAGATAGAGCTCTCTGATTCGCCAAGCTCTTCTGGATCAGGAAGTAATGAGGCAGGAGAGGTGACCTCTCTTGGCCGCAGCGTCAGATTCAGCTGTAATGGAGGACCCAGCAGGTGCACCAGCGCAAGAACTGCCTGCAGCACACGCACTCCCACGCCTTTCCCCTCCTCTCACAGGTACCTAGCCCTATCCCCTCCTCTCACAGGTACCTAGCCCTATCCACGCATCTCACAGGTACCTAGCCTTATCCACGCCTCTCACAGGTACCTAGCCCTATCCATGCCTCTAACAGGTACCTAGCCCTATCCATGCCTCTCACAGGTACCTAGCCCTATCCGCTCCTCTCAAAGGTACCTAGCCCTATCCTCTCCTCGCACAGGTACCTAGCCCTATCCCCTCCTCTCAAAGGTACCTACCCCTATCCCCTCCTCTCACAGGTACCTACCCCTATCCACGCCTCTCAAAGGTACCTAGCCCTATCCTCTCCTCGCACAGGTACCTAGCCCTATCCCCTCCTCTCAAAGGTACCTACCCCTATCCCCTCCTCTCACAGGTACCTACCCCTATCCACGCCTCTCAAAGGTACCTAGCCCTATCCCCTCCTCTCACAGGTACCTACCCCTATCCACGCCTCTCAAAGGTACCTAGCCCTATCCCCTCCTTTCACAGGTACCTAGCCCTATCCCCTCCTCTCACAGGTACCTACCCCTATCCACGCCTCTCACAGGTACCTAGCCCTATCCCCTCCTCTCACAGGTACCTAGCCCTATCCCCTCCTCTCACAGGTACCTAGCCCTATCCCCTCCTCTCACAGGTACCTACCCCTATCCCCTCCTCTCACAGGTACCTACCCCTATCCACGCCTCTCACAGGTACCTAGCCCTATCCCCTCCTCTCACAGGTACCTACCCCTATCCACGCCTCTCACAGGTACCTAGCCCTATCCCCTCCTCTCACAGGTACCTAGCCCTATCCCCTCCTCTCACAGGTACCTAGCCCTATCCATGCCTCTAACAGGTACCTAGCCCTATCACCTCCTCTCACAGGTACCTAGCCCTATCCACGCCTCTCACAGGTACCTAGCCTTATCCATGCCTCTCACAGGTACCTAGCCCTATCCATGCCTCTAACAGGTACCTAGCCCTATCCATGCCTCTCACAGGTACCTAGCCCTATCCCCTCCTCTCAAAGGTACCTAGCCCTATCCTCTCCTCTCACAGGTACCTAGCCCTATCCCCTCCTCTCAAAGGTACCTAGCCCTATCCTCTCCTCTCACAGGTACCTACCCCTATCCCCTCCTCTCACAGGTACCTACCCCTATCCACGCCTCTCAAAGGTACCTAGCCCTATCCCCTCCTTTCACAGGTACCTAGCCCTATCCCCTCCTCTCACAGGTACCTACCCCTATCCACGCCTCTCACAGGTACCTAGCCCTATCCCCTCCTCTCACAGGTACCTAGCCCTATCCCCTCCTCTCACAGGTACCTAGCCCTATCCCCTCCTCTCACAGGTATCTAGCCCTAACCCCTCCTCTCACAGATACCTAGCTCTATCCCCTCCTCTTTTTGCAGGTATTTCCTGTTATAGGTACAAATATCCATTCCAGATCCACTTAGTGAGAAATACTACTTAGATACTACACAACCACTCTAAAACGTTTACTCTGAAGGTTAATGTTTGCTCTGAGTGTGGTTTGAGATGGTTCACAATGCTTCCTTTGAATAATAATAACAAGGTTGAGTTTGTGTCCCAAATTCTTGGATCATATTTTTTATTTTGTTACCATATACTATTCATTTATGTTGTGCATTCTGCAGGTCCATGACCTCTTTGCTAAGTGAGAACGAAGAGCGATATGTCTCCTCACCTGAGGGTGGCGATAGAGAGATGAGACACAGACAACACTCAGCACCACTGAGATCTGTGTTTGGCATCTCTGAGGACTCTGTCTTCGACATGGTCCAGAGCGGCCAGTCGCAGGGTGACATCGTACCGCTGCCCAAACGGAGTAGACAGGAGAAATACAGACCTAGCAAAATGTCAACGGACGGCAAGTTTATGATGGGTATTGTCGAGTTGGTTATAAACCTTCTCAACTCCAGATTGGCTGAGCTAATGCGAAGTGTCAGTCAGGGAACTCTAGTTCTGCTGACTGGAAGTATCTCAGCAAGTCAACAGTTTGCCCAAGAGATGCTAAGCATGGCGACTTCTAAGATGTATTCCCATGCCATAGAGCATATTGCGCTCGGCCACAAGTCTCCCCTTGAGTTAGAGAGGGAGCTTGAGGCCATCTTGGGTCCTCTGGCTGGACAGGTCATAGTCATCATCATAGATAGCATCATCAAGGCTAAAGCCAACGGAGGAAATGAGGGGAGAGCGTCCAGCCCCTTGACCTATTTTCTAACTGCCATTTCGGCAGAAATACAAAGCCTAGTGGTTCACAGATCGGCTAGCAGACCATCCACCAGACTGTCCAACAACGACCCACTGCTGAACATTTCCAAGTCAAAGGTCTTAAGATCAGTTCTGCTCAAAATGGCAGAGCTCTTTGGCCAAGGTCCAAGTGAAACCTGTCTAGTTCCACTAGTCCAGAGTCAGTCCAACAACTCCATTTGCGACTGGACTGTGAATGCAGGCACCATTCATCCAAGTACATTTCTGTCCGACAACAGAGTGACAGAAGTGTCATCCGATGTTGTGGATCTTGTACTTGAGGTTTTTTGGATAACAGGATTTTTGGATAACAGGAACCGGTCAAGGCCACAGAGTGCCTGCTCCCACAACTCAGCTAGTGGAGCAATAGATATGAGAGCTCTTGCTGGGGACTTGGTCAGACAGGTGTCTGTCAAACTCAGCCCATTTGTCTCTGAGAGTCAACTCTCCACCATGTCCATGACAGATCTGTCATCATCTTTTTCTGACTCCACCTTGAAGCAGTTGTGTTCTCGCTCTGTTGTTGCTCTGGCAACTGCCTGTCAAGCAATCAAAACAGAGCTTGAGAACCAGAGACCTACCAACCTGGCAGCCAGAGACCTACTATCGTCTCTGGTAGAGACCATTGAGGACATGGATATCTCTGACATCCTCCAGGGCCCGTCGGCCATTTTGGAGGAGGCTGCTGTGATAAAGCACCCAGAGATGTCCACCTCGACAATATACAGATCTCTGCTTCTCGACTCATCTCTCGCCTCCTCTAAGATGGTCACTGAGAGCATTATCTTCAACAACCCATGCCCATCAGAGGAGAATGTGAGTATTCAGAAGGAGCTCCCTGCTGATAAAGTTGACATCCTCCATGGTCAACCAGTGGAGGAGTATATTGTCAAAGCTGAGCAATGCATCACTCAGGTCATTCAGGATGCAGCTGTGACATATACTGCTGCGCTGGATAAAACCGACACTTGTGGGAAACTGTCGGAAATCCTATCTGTCCATGTTTCCTCAGAGAATATTGAGGAGGCATCCTCTGATCTCTTTGGTGGAATTATTTCCGACCTGCATGAGGTATCTGAGGTCAATAAGGCCTCCATGCGTACGAAATCAGGTCGCAAAATGTTCTGGGTGGAAGTGAGTTCAGGTTCCCAGAAGATTTATACCAAAACCCTGGACAAACTAAGGAAGCTGTTCACCTCCCACCATCTCACTGAGGGAAAAAATACTCCTGTGCAAATCGAGCTTTCTGCAACTGGACTACTTGTAACTGAGGCCACTGTGCAGGAATCTCCTGTAACTGAGGCCACTTTGGCAGTGTCTCCTGTACAGAAGACAGACAGTAAGACCCTTCTAAGTCCCCAGCCTCAGCCTACCAGCTCACCCTCGACACCTGCACTAAAGGGGTAATCAAACAGGTGATCTCGGTGCTGAGGGTGGACACTTCAAAGGAAGACTGCTCCGCTTCCGTTGGGGAGAGCACGTCAAATTCATCCTTCGACTTCAACCAGAAGTTGGACTCGATAATTTCGAAATTGGAGGACCTCACCATTTCGAGTGATGTGACATCAGCCGAGATTGCCACACTCACGCGATCTCTTAGTGCAGCCAACAGAACCTCTAACATTTCCATCCAGAGCTTTCACAGTGCTGAGTTCCGAGCTAAGGCCAAACACATTGTGAGTGAGACCATTCTCAGAGCTGCTAGCAAAGCCAGCCATTCTTTGCTACAGAGCATGCCTAGCACCACCTTCTCACACCATGCAGTTTCTACAGCCGAAGATATAGTAAATATTATCATGCAAGACCTTGAAAGTGTATCCCAGTACACTGTGGACGACGCAGACTCCTTCCCACTAGGAGAGAAAAAGCTGGAGTTCCAGCTCAAACCCAGAGTTGTCTTTGACAACTTATTGGATGCTGCTCAAACCATGTACCACAGAGTAAAGGATAGACTGAACATCTTTTTCTATTTTCCACCAGTGTCAGTCACCACAGCCAAATATGTGCTGGACTCCGCCCCTGTGGAGACACTCAGACATTCTAAGTCCGCTGACACTGCTCTTGTTGAGGACAGGAGCCGCCCTCCGTCTGTGAGAAGTGAGAAGCCTTTGTCAAAAGTCTGTTTGGCTAAAAGGTCTAAAGCCCTTGTGTCTTCGAGTGGCTCTTCAACAGACCACCATATAATTGACACATGCAGTGAGGATGTCACTCTGCCCACCAGGAGTATGTCAGTTGTGAGCAACAACAGTTTGAAGAGAGCCTCTCCTCTCCACGGCAGTGGATTGAGTGAAAGTTGCAAACCTCTTGTGGCTCTAAAAGACGTAACAGTGGCAGTCAGCCAAGAAGGCTTTAGCAAAACTGCAAAGAAGACGCTCAGCTTGATCCTAAATGTGATCAAGTGTAGAGTGGCCAACTCTGAGAGTTCATCTGTTGGGCAGATTGCAAGTGAGGAGTGTCTGATAGCCACTAACATGTTAGACTCTGTACTGGAGAGCCTTGACCAGTTGCCTGACATGAGCGCTGCCGATAAAATCACAAGGACAGAATCCCATACCTCTATCGCAATGGACGAGACAGGTTCACGGTCAACGCTTGTGAGCCAACAAGAAATAAACATATCTGACACCAATATCATAGTGAAAACTATAATGGACACATTGAAGACGGACGACCCAGAGATGACTTCAGCAGAAGAACATCTGGATAGGCTCCTGTCAGTTGAAGCCCTTCAAGGTGCATCTGGCAACCTGATCGCAAAGGTCCATGGTCTCATTCAGGAGATAACCATAAACCGCCAGCTTCAATCCATGGTTGGCCACAGAAGCCTCTCTCAACCAGCGCTGCCTAAACCAGCCCTGAGGAAGCTGTCAAAGGACGATGCCTCAGAGCTCATTTACAACTTTGCCCAGACTTCTGTTAGGAGACTCCTGGGGCAGTGTATGGGAAGGCCTATGCCACCATCGGCTGAAATGGTTTTGGATCAGGTCATCAAGTTGATGACAGACGTGGTGATGGACAGCCTGACTTATGTGTCCAAGTCTACAATGGAGGATGGTAAGTGAAAGTACCTATTTTCATCTGCATAGGACTTAATTGTAACATGATGCTCAATACATTGCGTTTTATGATGTGAAATTCACTGGTTGTGTCCAAAATGGCACCTTCTTCCATATTTAGTGCACTACTTTTGACCAGACCCTATGGGCCCTGGTCAAAAGTAGTGCACTATAAAGTGAAGAGAATGCCATTTGGGATGCAGTGACTGACTTCAATGGCTGCGTCCTCTTCTCCCAGTTATTGTACACAGGTCGGTCACACTAGCGTGCTCTTCTCACTCAGACACCAGCAATGCCACAAGTGACATCACTCATGGTGTTGTAGCTGACCTTAATGCTACTGAGGAATTCCCTGCCAGGAGCCTTAGCCCGGCTGATGTAAAGGCTGACGGCATGGCCCGTCTTCCCTCTGCCAGAGGGGAAGAGACTAAGAAGAACAGGAAGTGGCGTTTCCTACCGAAAATGCATAAGTTTCCAAAGATCATGATTAAGGTAGGGTGCTCTGTGTTTTGAGATTACCTCTGTAAGGCAGGGCTGAAATTTACCCTACAGATTCACTACACCCCTATTGTCTCTCAGCATTAGAACAAAACTGTTGTCATTGTCTTTAGGAGGTTGAGTGAGGACGCTGTAATGCAATCCTAATACACATGGGAGAGTCCCAAATGGCACCCTATTCCCTATATAGTGCACGACTTTTTACCAGAGCTCTCTGGGCCCTTGTCAAAAGTAGTGCCTTACGTAGCGAATAGGGTGCCTTTTAGGATGCACACTCTGTATTTTACACAGGCTCAGTTGTCCTGATGTGTTTTGTCAACAGCTGTTCAAGACAAAAGGGGAACCGAAGAGACACCCTGAACAGGATGCGCTGCCTACCAAACATCTCAGAGAGACTCATATTTCACAGGGTAAGTGATAAGCATCGATAATGTCATATCGATGTATCACCCTATGACAAGCTTGTTAAAACAGTGACAACAGATACAGGCAGACCGACGGACAGACATGCAGACAGACAGGCAGACTGACAGGCAGACGGATGGGCAGACAGACATACAGGCAGACAAAAAGACAGGCAAACAGGCAGACAGACAGACGGACAGGCAGACGGACAGGCAGGCAGGCAGACAGACAGACAGACTGACGGACAGACAGACAGACAGACAGACAGGCAGACAGGCATACAGACGGACAGACAGGCAGACGGACAGACAGGCAGACAGGCAGACAGACGGACAGGCAGACGGACAGACGGACAGACACAAACACACACATTCATTTTCTGATTATGAAATGTTCTCATGACAGATGCTGAGTGTGAGGTTCCAGAGGTTCCATCCACTTCCCCACCCAAGGAGGACCTGACAACCACACCGGCCCCTGCTCCCCAGGAGTCCCAGTCCCGTAAACGCCCACTCATAGTCAGGGTGTTACACGCTCTCTCCAGAGCCATCTCCAAACCATTCACAGGAGCTTCTGGGAAGAATAATTAGCCAAATGCCTGATTTTATTAATATGATATTTTAATCAGAGCCTTTATTTAATAAAACATTACTGCATTGATTTCTGTCTATAGTAGTCTTCATGTATGTGCAAGATAACGGTAAAGTACTTCAAACCACATAGTCAAAAGTATTCATAGTGAAGTACCGTTTATGATTATTGATTGTGGAAATACACATAATACAGAAAAGTTGTTGTCACATATAAAGACAGACATAAAGGAGAACTCCGTAGACCAGTCACATTCTCAAGCCATAACTAAATCCATGAATGGATCTCCTATAAGATGACAGGAGAACATTTGTAACACTTTCTATGAAGCCTATATCTATAATGCACACACTCAAGTCATTTACATTTTACATTTTAGTCATTTAGCAGAAGCTCTTATCCAGAGCGACTTACAGATAGTGAGTGCATACATTTTTTTTTTCATACTGTCATACACTCATAATGACTTAACTGAGTTAAGTGTTAAGTAAAGTGCAGTTATAAACACATAATGAGGGCTTATTATGTATTTCTTGCAATAAAAAAAGAAAAATGCTACTAGTTTATTAAATATTCATGACTGCTATTGCACGGCTCATGTCCACACTTCTGTACAATAGGGGGCAGTAATGCACCATAACGTTGGATGCCAACTGCCTATAAACCCCACTGAAGAAGAAAAAGCTACTCATGTAATGCATGCTGGAAAGCAGACAAAACTAATGATTTGCAAGAGATCTAAACACGATTTATAAGCTACTGAACAACAAGTCCAAGAAATCATTGCTAACCGCGTTTGCACTTTGAACAGATTTCTCGACAATAATAATGGAAGATGTGACTGGGGCTCAGCTCATTGCAGAGGCACTAAAAGCTCAGGTGAAGTGTGTGCAATATATATAAAACAGTGTTATACTGTGTAACCGTGTTGCTAATAATATATTAGTCGCTGATCATGTCCTTGGCAGTGAGAATGTAACACTATGAGTTGTGAAAGTGTGCCATAGGTCATTGCACTGGTATAGCTAACTATTAATATTGTTGTAGAAAAACATTTAGATGTTTATGTGGAATAGTATATGTTAACACCCTTGTTGATGCATGCCAATGTGTGTGTCAATGCAAAGAAAATCTAAACTACATTGTAACAATTCATATACAATTCAGTATGAAAATGTATGCACTCACTAACTGTAAATCGCTCTGGATAAGAGCGTCTGCTAAATGACTAAAAATGTTTAAAAAAAGGTAAATATACTGTATCTACATGTAACTCTCTACAGAATGTAGAATATATGTTTGGAATAGTTGGTGTTCCAGTCATTGAAGTAGCTAAGGCAGCTCAAGCCTCAGGAATCAAGTATGTGGGAATGCGCAATGAACAAGCCATAAGCCACCTTTTTATTACTAAACCAGCTCTCCCCAAATCATGTGATATTAACTACCCGTACATAGACTACAGGAGCGTGTAGTGTGTGAGGGTCAGTTTCATAGCTTTTTTGCATTGCTAATTATGTCTGCCTGTCTGTCTGACCCTTTGTGTGTCTGTCTGCCTGTCTTCCTGTCTGTCCCTCTGTCTGTCTGTTCCTCTCCAGTCCAGGTGCGTGTCTGGTTGTGTCTGGACCGGGACTCATCCATGCACTTGGTGGAATGGCCAACGCTAACATGAACTGCTGGTATGCTAGAACTCCACAAACAGAAGACCCTACTACTCATGTTCAGTGGTCCTTTCAAAAGAAGGGATGCTATCCGCACACTGCAAAAAATGATCTGAGGACTCCAAACTATCTCAGATTGTCAGTTGATGTCATTGTGTGATACCTCTCTCTCTGTAGGCCTGTGATTGTTATTGGAGGCTCCTCCGATCAAAACCAAGAGACCACTGGGGCGTTTCAAGAGTTTCCACAGGTACCGATTGAACCATGATATTTATGACATTTGAACATTAGGGGGTTGTTTCCCAGGACACAGATTAAGCCTAGTCATGGCCTAAAAAGCAAACTCAATAGAGAATCTCTGTCTGGGAAACTGGCCCTAGCAGTTTAATTGCTGAAAGAGGAAATAATTTGTTATTTGTGGTCCTCTTTCTCTGTCAGGTGGAGGCATGCAGATTGTACAGTAAGTTCTCTGCTAGGTCTAGCAGTCTGGATATGATCTCCTCAGTGGTAGAGAAGGTATACAGTCTACTCTGACTCCCTCTGTGTAGTCCTCTTCATATCATTTGGTATCACCTGCAATTGTCTTTTTTCTGACCTCTAATTTTCCAGCTTAGCAAGGTACCTTAACTGCTTCATAAGAGCACAGCACAGCCTTAATTGATCTGAATTTAAGGGTGTTTGGTATGTCTAAGGCAGCACGCACTAGCATGTATGGACGTCCAGGTGCTGTATACGTAGACATATCTGGGGACATGGTCAATGCTAAATTGGACAGGAGCAGAGCCAGGTTAGTGGCCATCACTGTCTTTCATCCATTTAAAATGTATACTAATGTGTTACTGTTGAATATGTATACCTCTGAATTCACATCACCGTAGTCATTTTTATTTTATCTTGTTATACCTTTTAACGTCTGAAGTGAACCAGAAATTAAATTACTTAGAAAATATAGCACTATATCAAAATATTCTCATCAGAGAATAGCAATAAGCCTCGATAGACCTTCATGGTTTATTTACATATGCAATAAAGTTGCTAGGTAACATGTTTAATGTTTGACCTATTATTTATTATTTCCTTTGTCAGAGAGGTGCCCTGTAGTCCACCTCCTCCTGTGAGTATGGCTGACCATATGGTGATCACAGAAGCACTGGCGGTCCTGAAAGGAGCCAAACGGACTTTACTCATCATTGGCAAAGGTAGGCATTGCTTTTTTAATAGCCAGATAATCTGGGGGAAACAGAACTAAAATCTTGCATAATTGCGTCAGATACTTGGATAAGGTCTGGGGAGATGTTAAGAGAAAGATACTAACTTCACTTGCGAACTCTCCACCCCCCTAAACGGAAACTCTCTGCAAGTTTCCGGCAAGTTTATGGGCCAAATGTCCCCTCCCGTTCTGAAATTGAAAAGATGCGAGCACCTGCGAAATCGGGATTTGTCCAAATGATTAGTGGTGAAAAATCAGCGTACCGGAACAAAGTTGTCACATCCCATTCTGTTGACAGACGCTACTTCCAGTTATGTTACGTGCGTCTGTCCAAGAGAGATCAATAGCCAGCTGAGACGCACTGTAACACATATAGCACTGTACCACGGTTCAGTTGAAAACTGGGCCACGTTCAGTCGACAAATGTTGTTGACATGATTTCTCATTCTACCTGTCTGAGAGGCACGTTCGTTCTACATGCTATATTTCTATCTGAACGTTGCACAACGTTTTGCTCAGCTGAATGCATCCCAGTTGTGAAGACAAGTCTGTTGAAATCCGTGTGGCAGTGCCCTCTGTCTGTGTCCCTCTGCAGGTGCAGCCCATTGAAGAGCAGAGGGGGCTCTGAAGGAGCTGGTGGAGGGGTGTGACCTGCCCTTCCTGCCCACCCCCATGGGTAAAGGGGTGCTGCCTGACGATCACCCCAACTGTGTTGCTGCTGCCCGCTCCAGGTCAGCCTCTCCTTCTCTCAGCTGGCATCATATTCATGTACAGACCATTGACTGTATAAGTAGGACCAAGAATTTCCCTGACCATTTGAACGGACCACGAAACTCCTGAAATCCCTATCTATAACTAGTCTCTCCTGGCCAGGTCATGTCAATGTAAACTGGTGTCAATCAAACAACTACACTACTCCTATAACTAGCCTCTTTTCATTACATTTTGTTTTGTCCCTGCTCTCCTCCTCCTCTCTTCCTATCCTCCTCCTCCTCTCTTCCTATCCTCCTCCTCCTCTCTTCCTCCTCCTCCTCCTCTTCCTATCCTCCTGGTTCTATGGTCTTGGTGGGGACTGCAGAGCTCTGCTCCAGTCTGATGTTGTGGTCCTACTTGGTGCCAGACTCAACTGGATCCTGCACTTTGGCCTTCCCCCCAGGTTTGACACCCAAGTAAAGGTCATCCAGCTAGGTCAAAGGTCACCAGTAGGGTTTCTTTTTTTTCCTTCTTTTTTTCGGATTCCAGATTTTCTGCTTATTCCGTTCTGATTTCTGGAATCTTCCAACAGGGATTTCTGGGAATTTGGGGAAAGTAACTGTAATTTTGCAACCCTAGTCACAGGTCATTTCATAGTGAACTACATTTCATTGTAACCAGGTATAAAGGTATTTGACTCAGTCTATTGGATTTAGTCTATCAATTATATAGCTTCTCTATAAGTCTTTGTGGTCTCTCCAAATAATTTCATGGCTGTCTTAGTGCTGTACAGTACATCTATATTTAAGCAATAAGGCCCGAGGGGGTGTGGTATATGGCCAATATACCACGTCTAGGGGCTGTTCTTAAGCACGATGCAACGCAGAGTGCCTCGACGATACAGCCCTTAGCCGTGGTATATTGGCCCTATACCACAAACCCCAGAGGTGCCTTATTGCTATTATAAACTGGTTACCAACGTAATTCGAACAGTCAAAATAAATTTCAAATCAAATCAAATCAAATTTTATTGGCCACATGCGCCGTAATACAACAGGTGCAGACATTACAGTGAAATGCTTACTTACAGCCCTTAACCAACAGTGCATTTATTTTAAACAAAAAAGTAAAAATAAAACAACAACAAAAAAAGTGTTGAGAAAAAAAGAGCAGAAGTAAAATAAAATAACAGTAGGGAGGCTATATATACAGGGGGGTACCGGTGCAGAGTCAATGTGCGGGGGCACCGGCTAGTTGAGGTAGTTGAAGTAATATGTACATGTGGGTAGAGTTAAAGTGACTATGCATAAATAATTAACAGAGTAGCAGCAGCGTAAAAGGATGGGGTGGGGGGGCAGTGCAAATAGTCCGGGTAGCCATGATTAGCTGTTCAGGAGTCTTAAGGCTTGGGGGTAGAAGCTGTTGAGAAGTCTTTTGGACCTAGACTTGGCACTCCGGTACCGCTTGCCGTGCGGTAGCAGAGAGAACAGTCTATGACTAGGGTGGCTGGAGTCTTTGACAATTTTGAGGGCCTTCCTCTGACACCGCCTGGTATAGAGGTCCTGGATGGCAGGAAACTTGGCCCCAGTGATGTACTGGGCCGTACACACTACCCTCTGTAGTGCCTTGCGGTCGGAGGCCAAGCAGTTGCCATACCAGGCGGTGATGCAACCAGTCAGGATGCTCTCGATGGTGCAGCTGTATAATTTTTTGAGGATCTGAGGACCCATGCCAAATCTTTTCAATCTCCTGAGGGGGAATAGGCTTTGTCGTGCCCTCTTCACGACTGTCTTGGTGTGTTTGGACCATGATAGTTCGTTGGTGATGTGGACACCAAGGAACTTGAAGCTCTCAACCTGTTCCACTACAGCCCCGTTGATGAGAATGGGGGCGTGCTCAGTCCTCTTTTTTTTCCTGTAGTCCACAATCATCTCCTTTGTCTTGGTCACGTTGAGGGAGAGGTTGTTATCCTGGCACAACACGGCCAGGTCTCTGACCTCCTCCCTCAACGTGACCCATGTTATACGGTCAGATATACCACAGCTTTCAGCCAATCAGCATTCAGGGCTCGAGTCACCCGGTTTATAAAAGGGAACGTGTGTGTGTCAGCCTTAGCATTATGTGGTGGTGCCTGGTTATTTCTGTTGTGTTTAGCTTGAGGTTTGGCCACTCCTCCAGCTGCTGTTACATATGTCACGCACGGCGCTCTTCCTGTCGTGTCGTTGCTGGTATGTTGTAGTAACGTTCCACATACGTTATTTATGTCAAGGTCAATGTCAAGGTTGATCTGTGTGCTGAGGAGATGGGGAACAACGTGCAACCTGCTGCTGCTCTCCTGGGGGACATCAATACTATTGTCAAGCAGGTAACACAACACAGTCCTGGGGGACTGGAGATCCTGGTTTGAATCCAGGCTCTGTCGTAGCCGGCCGCGACCGGGAGACCCATGGGGCGGCGCACAATTGGACCAGCGTCGCCTAGGGTAGTGGAGGGAATGGCCGGCTCAGTTCGTAGAGCATGGTGTTTGCAACGCCAGGGTTGTGGGTTCGATTCCCACGGGGGGTATGAAAAAAAAAAGTTACGTATGCACTAACTGTAAGTCGCTCTGGATAAGAGCGTCTGCTAAATGACTTAAACATGTTAAATGTAGAGGGCCCCGTAAACAGTTCCACAAACGTCAGCATGAGTGCGCTGACTGTGGAAGCACTAATCACTGGACCAAAGCTCACTGTCAGATGCACCAGCTGTGCGTCAAGCAGGGACGGCTTGTTCAATAGGGCGATATGGGCGACGCACTGCCAAACGGGAAAAGGAAGGGATTTTTTTTCTAATCAATTATATCACGGCAACAGCAGTTATCAGTGTTCACGTCTGATCTGCCAGCCACTAAATGTCAAATCAGGCTAAAGTCGTGCTTCAAATGGCCCCGCCCGTTTTTTGGGCGATTTCAGTCAGGTTGAAAATCGCCCAGAAGTCTCTCATAGCCTGTCATGTAAAATCTATTTTTTTCACATTTCAAAGCTTTCAATACATTCTCTATGGGTGTCTGTGGGCATGCACTTACGCGCTTTCGTCATACGTGACGTAACGTTGAACGTAACTAAGACAATGGCGGCTAGCAGCGTCTATGTTGCGACCTGCAGTGTGGCGTTATTTTATGTTTTTAATTTGTAGACTTAGTTTACAAACATTCTGCAAACATTCTGCTTTGGACTGATCTTCGGTTTTGGACTGATCTTGTTGATCGTGTACATACCCGCTACGAACGGACTAAATAATGAAAACGCTGCTGGCAGCGGAATCCCAATACAGCTGGGAGACTTGGCTTGATGACAGAGTCCCGGACAGAGAGGTGGAGCCGGCCGGCTTCACCCTGGTCAGAGCGGACCGCGATCCTGGTAAGAGAGCGACTCTGTACCCCGACATTGAACTGCTTTCTGTGTCATTGAACCTTACTATTGTTGATAAAACAAGTTTACTGGAGAACGGAGACCAAGTAGAGACTTTTGGACAAGGTGGATAATTGTATAATATAAGGCAGTTTATTCAGAGGTAAAGATATCTGGAATCGCGTGCACGGACCCGTTCGTCAAACTCGTAGGGAGTTTATCAGAAGAGCCCCTAAACATTGTGTGCTGACATTTTATACAATAAAATGAAGTAGGTTGAATCTAGTAGTTCTGATCTTCTGATTGGTCCTGATGAGTTGGGCGAGGTCACCTCCAGGCTAGTGTCACTGTTGCATTGGCTCTGAGTCGGGTTCTCTGTCTTCAGATGTTCAGCCTAAGAGAAGAGGATTTGTGTGTGTGTGTGTGTGTGTTTGTTATCAGTGTGTGTGTGTGTGTGTGTGTGTGTGTGTGTGTGTGTGTTTGTTATCAGTGATGATGTGTGTGTGTGTGTGTGTTTATCAGTGATGATGTGTGTGTGTGTGTGTGTGTGTGTGTGTGTGTGTGTGTGTGTGTGTGGGTGTGTGTGTGTGTGTCCTCAGGGCAAGAACTCGTGAGTTGGAAGAACTGAGAGACCTATGGCGTGGGTGTTATCCTTAGCCACCTGCTGACAAGGCTGACAAGATAGGACTCTTGTTCATTGTATTGAATACAAAGGCCCAACACAAAATGGGTCATGCACAAGATTTTAGTCAGACCAAGCTATAACATTATATATTTACTACGACAGTACATTCAACCAAAAGCTAATATAACAAAGGCATCAGAGATTATTTATAATCTGTCACAGAAACTGGAATCCATCTCCCCAGATCAGTCAATAAATGCTTCTGGTATTGACTTATATGCTGCCCCTGTCTTCATGTTGTTGCTGGACATATCTTTTTTAAAATGTGTGTAGGTCACCTAAATCATCAGAAAAATTGCCCCTCCTGAGAATTTTTTCAGGAGCCGCCACTGGCGTCAAGTGCTTTTCTCCGGGCCACATGAGCTTTGACTGTAGTGAGGCTGGGCAGCGACAGAACCCTGGATGTGGACAGACTGGCAGGTCTCAGGAAAACTAGAAAGCCTCCGTTCTGAGGAGGGCAATGTGGGGCATTCTTATTTTTCCTCCACTGATGATGATATCCAATCTGTTTATTCTTACTTTTGTGAGTCAGTACCCAAGAACAACACAGTCATTTTTCAGAACACAATGAGAATTAATCAGAAAGACAGTTTGTTTTACACCACTGTGCTAGTACAGGATAAAGTTGAGCTGAAGGGGATGTTAGATAGTGGGTCCATGGCTACTACTCTGCGCGCAGATATTGTACCTCGGTTGAGGGAGGCAGGAGTGGTAGAGGGGAACTTTCTAGCTCCTTCAGACATTATCCTGGTGGATTGTGGTGGGAACAAACTAGCCCAGTGGGCATGTGTGACTTAAAAATGCAACTTTATGGCTTCTGTTATGTAGTCCCAGTGCTTATTGTTGATGGGCAGGTTGATGAACTCATTGTGGGAACTAATGTGTTGAAGTCTCTGATTAGACAGTGAGTTTCTATGTGCTCACGCAGGTGCCCGAGAGCTGTGGCTGCACCAAGGGCTAAGCTATTGTGTGTTGTCTCTTCGTGTACAGGTATGTCATTTATTTTGTCAGAATTATGTTGTATATCATTTTACTTGTATTGTATAGTGTGTTGTTAGGCACGGAATGTGTGCATGCAGCACCTGTTCTCTTTTGCCTGACCTTCAACTAGCAAGGTGCCCGAGAGCTGTGGCTGCACCAAGAGCTAACATATTGTGTGTTGTCTCTTCGTGTGCAGGTCGAATAAAAATTATCCAACCATCAGAATTCCAGTTGTGGCAGTGTCCTAATTACGTGACCTGCCGACTGGTCAGCTCAAGCCGACCGCCGGAGCTGTGCATGTGGATGAGGTGCACGACCTGCGCATGTGAATTTGTTGATGGCTTACTGTAAGTGAATATATACTGTAAACAGTGAAAGTGAATGTAGCATATTCATTAGATACAGGTATTCGTGCTTATTTGTATGTTTTGGATGAATTTGTTTATTGCATTAATTTTTTGGGGTATTTAAATGCACTAAATTACATTGTATTTTAGTGCTCTGTTGAGCCATGGAAGATTCTCAAATCCATAAGACGTGTTATGCTGGGGATTTTAGTGTGGGTAGAGGGAGGGGTGTCCTTCCATTTACACCAATTGTACAGTCAGCTCCTGGGAGTAGAGCGTTTGCTAGTCCTGAGTTTGCAAGCACTGGGAGGGGTAGGCTGTTTGTTCCACCTGACCAGGGTATCCCACCTCTGTCTTTTGAAGTACCATCATCCACAGTACTCGGTGATAATGGGATGCCTCCGAGTCAGCTTAGTGACCTTATTAAGCAGATTGGTTCAGAGATAGGAGAATCTATCAGAGCGAGTTTACTGCAGCCTGGGGTTTCAAGTCTTTCTCCTGCCCGTCCCCCTCACCAACCCCAGCAGTTTCCCCTGCCTGAGCAGTGTGGGTCAACCTTTATTGATGCGTCCAAGCTGAATCTGGTTGTGAAGTCAGATGTTAGTGCTCCACCTCTTTTTAGGGGTGATGGCTCAGATAAGTACTCTGTCCTGGAGTGGGAGGAGTTAATGGAAGTCTACCTAGAGAAGAGGGGTTACACTGGGTCTGGGAATGTTGGGGAGGTGATGTCTAGGCTCATGGGGAGGGCACGGGATGTGACCAAAGTCTGGAAGCGTAACAACCTTGTTGTCACAGATGTTAAGGCGGTGTTCAGTGTTTTCAAGCAACACTTTGGGGATACTGTCTGCTCAGGTATGCCATTAGCTGATTTCTATTCAATCAAACCATAAGCTAATGAGGGTCCAATAGATTTCTGGATTAGGCTTAACAAAGCTGCAGAGGCAGCGGAACAGTACCTTGTGAGTGAGGGCAGGACCTTACCCAATCAGTGCTCAGAGTTGGCAGTCATGTTTGTACGCAACTGTCCTGATAAAGAGTTGGCCCAAGTGTTCAAGAGCAAACCCATTCGTGACTGGACAGCCAGTGAGGTACAGGATCGGTTGGATGACCTGTTAAGGGAACGTAAAGCATGTAGAACACAACTTTCACAGCAGGTTGCTGCTGTTTTTGACTGCCCTCAGGAGGGAGTGGGTCCTGTGAAAAGACCTAATGTGTCATCTTTTTCTCAATGTGGCCGTGAACCAGACCTGGCACCATCTGTATCTGAGGGTGGGACATTAAAGAAAGTTTTGACTTTGTTAGAGAAGGCTCTGGTCAGCAATACTCAGTCTGTGAGTGGCGCAGTGGTCTAAGGCACTACATCGCAGTGCTAGCTGTGCCACTAGAGATCCTGGTTCGAATCCAGGCTCTGTCGTAGCCGGCCGCGACCGGGAGACCCATGGGGCGGCGCACAATTGGACCAGCGTCGCCTAGGGTAGTGGAGGGAATGGCCGGCTCAGTTCGTAGAGCATGGTGTTTGCAACGCCAGGGTTGTGGGTTTGATTCCCACGGGGGGTATGAAAAAATTTAATAACGTATGCACTAACTGTAAGTCGCTCTGGATAAGAGCGTCTGCTAAATGAGGGCAATGTGGGGCATTCTTATTTTTCCTCCACTGATGATGATATCCAATCTGTTTATTCTTACTTTTGTGAGTCAGTACCCAAGAACAACACAGTCATTTTTCAGAACACAATCAGAATGACAGTTTGTTTTACACCACTGTGCTAGTACAGGATAAAGTTGAGCTGAAGGGGATGTTAGATAGTGGGTCCATGGCTACTACTCTGCGCGCAGATATTGTACCTCGGTTGAGGGAGGCAGGAGTGGTAGAGGGGAACTTTCTAGCTCCTTCAGACATCATCCTGGTGGGTTGTGGTGGGAACAAACTAGCCCAGTGGGCATGTGTGACTTAAAAATTCAACTTTATGGCTTCTGTTATGTAGTCCCAGTGCTTATTGTTGATGGGCAGGTTGATGAACTCATTGTGGGAACTAATGTGTTGAAGTCTCTGATTAGACAGTTCAAATCAAATGACAGCTACTGGCGGGTGGCGGGTACACCAGGTTCCTCTAGCCAGTGTGATGTCAAATCTGGAGAGATGGAGAGGAGACTCCATCCCAGATAAAGTGGGCACCATTAAGTTGAAGATAGCAGTAACGCTCCAACCCATGAGTGAGCATCTGGTGTGGGGCCGCCTACCGCCAAAGACAAAACTCTCTGTGGGCAGTACTGTTGTTGTCGAGCCCAGCACGTCTCGTTGTGTGAATCGACACATACTAGTGGGGAGAGTAGTTACGCCTCTGTGGGGGGATGGATGGCTCCCTGTGAAGATTGTGAATCCAACAACATCGGCAGTTACCCTGAGACGAAATGCTAAAGTGGCGGATGTGTACCCTTGCATTGCATTGGAGTATTTTAATGATGTCAAGCAGCAAGCAGCTCATCAGAATGTGGCAAAGGCTCAATGTGACAGATCACATGGCAGTCTGACAGCTAAGAGTTCAGTTGGTGGCAGTGTAGATAATGGCAACAGTACACTGAGGAATCTTGGACTTCAAGGCCTGTCTGTTGAGGAGTGTCCAGTTTCACAGTTCTGGAAAGATAAACTTGTCAACTTAATTGGGAAGACATAGCCTAGATTGTGGCGAGGCAAAGGAGTTCTGCCTTCGCATACGGCTGACTGATGACCGCCCATTTCGATGACCTTATCGTAGGCTGTCTCCAGCTCATTACCAAAAACTCAGGGAAACACTGGATGATATGGAGGAAAAGGAAATCGTCAGAAAATCCAGCAGCGAGTATGCCTCACCATTGGTGCTGGTATGGAAAAAGAATGGGGACTTGCGCCTATGTACTGACTTCAGGTGGTTAAATGCCCGCACAGTAAAGGATGCTCATCCCCTGCCTCATCAGGCTGATGTACTGGCCGCGCTGGGAGGTAATGCCTTCTTCAGCACAATGGATTTGACGTCAGGGTATTACAACGTGCCACTGCATGAAGAGGACAAGAAATACACTGCCTTTTCCTCCCCTTTAGGTCTGCACGAGTACAATCGGTTACCTCAGGGCCTCTGCAACAGCCCGGCTACTTTTATGAGAATGATGCTGACCATCTTTGGTGACCAAAACGTTCTAAGTCTCCTTTGTTACTTGGATGATCTGATGGTTTTTGCTAAGACGGAGGAAGAGAGTCTGCAGAGACTTGAGATGGTTTTTCAGCGGTTGCAGGCGCACAACCTTAAACTGTCTCCGTCTAAGTGCAAGTTTCTGAGGAGGTCTGTAAAGTTTTTGGGCCACATCATTTCTCAGGAGGGTGTAGCCACTGACCCTGCTAAAGTTCAAACCATTTTGAATGTGACTGAGAGTGAAGCTGAGAGTGAAGCTGATGGTGTCACACCGTCTCCTATCAAAATAGGTTCTTTCCTTGGTATGGTAGTATACTATTAGCACTACATTGAGAATTGTTCCATGGTTGCTAGGCCATTGTTTCAGCTAACTACAGGTCAGAAGAAGCCTAGGAGAGGCAAGGGTAGGAAGAGGCCTGGTCCCCCTCGCAGGCTCACTGCTGCAGACTGGACTGCCGAATGTCGACTCGCTTTTGAAGCTTTGAAATCAGCACTAGTTGACCAGGCACTGCTGGTTCATCCAGATTTTTCTCAGCCATTTCTACTTTCCGTGGATGCATCTACTAGTGTTTTGGGAGCTGTACTATCACAAGTGCAAGATGGGAAGGACATAGCCAGGCCGATAGCTTTTGCTAGTAAATCTCTTAATCATGCACAATCCAAGTATCCTGCTCACCGGCTGGAATTTCTAGCCATGAAATGGGCCATTCATGATAAATTCAGCCATTGGCTGCGAGGGCATAAGTTTACTGTGTGGACCGACAACGATCCACTCAAATATATTCTTACAAAGCCGAGACGATGCATGCGAGCAGAGATGGGTTGCAAAGCTGGCACCCTTTGAGTGGCGCAGTGGTCTAAGGCACTGCATCGCAGTGCTAGCTGTGCCACTAGAGATTCTGGTTCGAATCAAAGGCTCTGTCGTAGCCGGCTGCGACCGGGAGACCCATGGGGCGCCGCACAATTGGCCCAGCGTTGTCCAGGGTAGGGGAGGGAATGGCCGGCAGGGATGTTGCTCAGTTGGTAGAGCATGGCGTTTGCAACGCCAGGGTTGTGGGTTCGATTCCCACGGGGGGCCAGTATGAAAAATAAAAATGATGTATGCACTCACTAACTGTAAGTCGCTCTGGATAAGAGCGTCTGCTAAATGACTAAAAATGTAAAATAAAAATGATATCCAGTACATACAGTGGGGAGAACAAGTATTTGATACACTGCCGATTTTGCAGGTTTTCCTACTTACAAAGCATGTAGAGGTCTGTAATTTTTATCATACATACACTTCAACTGTGAGAGACGGAATGTAAAACAAAAATCCAGAAAATCACATTGTATGATTTTTAAGTAATTAATTTGCATTTTATTGCATGACATAAGTATTTGATACATCAGAAAAGCAGAACTTATTATTTGGTACAGAAACCTTTGTTTGCAATTACAGAGATCATACGTTTCCTGTAGGTCTTGACCAGGTTTGCACACACTGCAGCAGGGATTTTGGCCCACTCCTCCATACAGACCTTCTCCAGATCCTTCAGGTTTCGGGGCTGAGATCCCCAAAGCCTACAAGAATTCTGATAGTGAAACTCCACTCAGCTGGGATGGTGCTGTGCCTGATGTTGTTAACTTGGTTGAAGATGCTTTGTCAGTCTGGTCTGTGACAATCTACCAGGATTCTGATCAGTCGTCTGACACTACTAGTGTTGAGTCGGAAATTGAAAGTGTGCTGGCTCCGGATATGCTGATCTGTAGTACTCCCCAACCTGAGGTTAGACCTTTGAGCACGGTTGGTGCTGTCCGTGACATTCCTGCTAGGTTTTTGGGTGAGGGTGTTCGGACTAGACTAGGTAGATTTATTAATCCAGTGAATAGGCTAATCCAAACTATGTCTACACAGGAAATGAAACAATTCTTGGTTTCTCAGTGACGGTAGGATATTGCCTACCTTTTCTTTGTTGTGTGTATGTGGTAATCTAAGTGGGTCTTAGAGTGATTTGTGGGTTTGTCTAATATTTTTGACAATTCATGTAACTTTGTGTGTAGTTCATCAGCATAAAATGTATTTGGCATTTTTTGTATAGGGTTGAATAAGGGATTAGCTACCTCTTATTTTTCCTAATCCTTCACGGGATAGCTTTCCAGCTGATCGACCATTTGTGGGTCTAGAATTAAGGGACTACACTGGGTTACTCTGTCGCCCTGTGGGTGTGGAATGTTTTTTTTCTTTCTTTGCTTTGTTACCTTCGAGGTTATGTGTTTTGTTTTGTGTTTATAATATAGTGTAAAACAGTAGGGGTGAATGTAGTAGTGTGATGTTGTTCCCCTAGATTATGCACCAAATTGCACACAAGGACAGTTCAACTAGGCCAGGTCAAGAGGGGATGTTAATAAGTTAATAATAATAATAATAATAATATTAATTCAATGTGGTTTTTATTTAATTACAGCTGCATAGCTAATGTAATTTTTTGGTGTACAAACATTTTTATATATCTATATTGTAAATACACCTAATTGTAAAAGTTGTGTATATTTTGGTTTGGTCCATCGCGGGTTATCTGTATTTATGTACCCTCTTATTGTTCTCTTTTGCCTGTCCTTCAACTAGCAAGGTATGTTGTCCTTGGCGCCGTAATTTGTCAATATAAAACTGTGGTAAAGTTACACAAAGTGCTGTTACGCAACTATAGGTTTTGTTACAATGTGGACAATATAAAGATTTATGTTAACAACTTTCACCAAGCTCGCTAATTTGGGTACCTATTGTAACTCGGGAGTATTTGGGTCAGTGTTTGAGTGAGTTTCTATGTGCTCACGCAGGTGCCCGAGAGCTGTGGCTGCACCAAGGGCTAACCTATTGTGTGTTGTCTCTTCGTGTACAGGTATGTCATTTATTTTGTCAGAATTATGTTGAATATCATTTTACTTGTATTGTATAGTGTGTTGTTAGGCACTGAATGTGTTTATGCAGCACCTGTTCTCTTTTGCCTGACCTTCAACTAGCAAGGTGCCCGAGAGCTGTGGCTGCACCAAGGGCTAACATCATTTTTTTGTCTCTTCGTGTGCAGGTCGAATAAAAATTATCCAACCATCAGAATTCCAGTTGTGGCAGTGTCCTAATTAAAAGTACACAACGCAGAACGAACCACGCTGCATATGCATAATGATGTAGTAAACAACATCGCTCTGCGTGGGAACTTTTGGTGGGGGGGAAGTAGACTTTATAAGTCTCCATGGTGGGTAAAGACCATCACTTCGTTGTCTTGTTGGGAATAGTAATAATTTGTGACAGTACGCATTGTATTAGTCTAACGGTTGTTTTTAATTTAGTTTCTCACATTAAACAGACATTTGAGAAGGATTTGAGAAGCGAATTGCTTGCAGTTGTACCTATGACACACAGACACACTAAAGCTGTACAGTGTAGTTAGAAAAGTCAATTTACATTATTTGCAGATGTGTTCCCTTTTATTTACAAATCGAAAAATGTAACATTTGAAATGAATGTGGCAGAACAGTTAAGCATAGAGTTCCTGTGGGAGTCTTCTCCTTCAGTCTTTTTGCCTCCTATGCCTCGTTTCCTATTAGATGGGATTTTCCCAATGCCAAGTTCACCTGAGACAGCCGCTATCCAGTGTCATGTGTTGCTGAATTACAGATCTCGCTATCCCAATGTCGCTGCTGTCCATGGTGCTGAAATATCCAATCTCGGCTATTTGCATACATAGGACCATCCACACTTGACACCACACACACAAGTTAATGCTAATATCACACACACTTTTGAACATTGCACAACCTGCAACAAGACACTGAAACAGCACTTAATTTCAAGTTTGTTTGTTTCTGAATAAAGATGCGAAGAATGAAATCAATGTGTGGAAGGAGATTGGACAATGTATAGGCATTCCCTATAGCTATATTTGACTGGAGCATGATCAGATTGCTTTGTTTCAGCCAGAATGGAAATTTGGTCTGAGAAACTATGCCCATTATAGCATGACTATTTCAGACAGAATTCACTTAATATTGTCTGTAAAAATATAAATAAGGCAATGTTTATATGACCCCCTTTCAAACATTCACATATTTATCATTTTCTTGCAGATATACAGTACATTCAGAAAGTATTCATACCCCTTAACTTATTCCACATGTTGTTTTCTTACAGCCTGAATTCAAAATGGATTCAATTATAATATTTTCTCTCACGCAGCTACATACAATACCCCATAATGACAAAGTGAAAACACGTTTTTGAAATTTTTGCAAATGTATTGGAAATGAAATACAGAAATATCTCATTTATATAAGTATTCACACCCCTGAGTCGATTAAAGCTGTGTCTTTCTGGGTAAGTCTCCAAGAGCTTTGCACAACTGGATTGTAAAATATATGCAATATACATTATATAGACAGCCATTTTTTTTTTTTGCCATAAGTTTTCAAGCCAAATTAAGTCAAAACTGTAACTAAGCCACTCAGGAACATTCAATGTCATCTTGGTAAGCAACTCCAGTGAATATTTGGCCTTGTGTTTTAGGTTATTGTCCTGCTGAAGAGGGAATTTGTCTCCCAGTGTCTGTTGGAAAGCAGACTGAACCAGGTTTTCCTCTAGGATTCTGACTGTACTTAGCTCTATTCTGTTTCTTTTTATCCTAAAAAAGTCTCTAGTCCTTGCCAATGACATGCATACCCATAACATGATGCAGCCACCACCATGCTTGGAAATATGAAGAGTGGTACTCAGTGATGTGTTGTGTTGGATTTGCCCCAAACATTACACTTTGTATTCAGGACATAAAGTTAATTTCTTTGCCACATTATTTGCAGTTTTACTTTAGTGCCTTATTGCAAACACAATGCATGTAAGGTTTCCTTCTTTTACATTTACATTTTAGTCATTTAGCAGACGCTCTTATCCAGAGCGACTTACAGTTAGTGAGTGCATACTCTGTCAATTAGGTTAGTATTGTGGAGTAACTACAATGTTGATGATTCATCCTCAGTTTTCTCCTATCAAAGCCATTAAACTTTCTAACTGTTTTAAAGCCACCATTGGCCTCATGGTGAAATCCCTGATAGTTTTCCTTCCTCTCCTGCAGCTGAGTTAGGAAGGACGCCTGTATTTTTGTAGTGACTGGGTGTATTAATACACCATCCAAAGCGTAATTAATACCTTCACCATGCTCAAAGGAATATTCAATGTCTGCTTTAATTGTACCCATCTACCAAAAGGTGCCCTACTTTGCGAGGCATTGGAAAACCTCCCTGGTCTTTGTGGTTGAATCTATGTTTCAAATTCACTGCTGGACTGAGGGACCTTATAGATAATTGTATGTGTGGGGTACAGAGATTATGTAGTCATTTGAAAATCACTATTATTGCACACATAGTGAGTCCATCTAACTGATTATGTGACTTGTTAAGCACATTTTTACTCCTGAGATTATTTAGGCTTGCCATAACAAAGGGGTTGAAAACTAATTGATTAGATTACTAGATACTAGACTCTGTCAATATGTTTTTGGAAGTGGCTCTGCATTTCTTGCATACACATCATATTTATGTAAGGATTATGACGACCTTCTAAAAGGACAAAGCTGTTCATGTGTGTTCCCTTGTCTCCACTGTCACCACATCCCTCGATGTGTGCAAACAGAGCATCTATATCAGGGATGGGCAACTCCAGTCCTCGGGACCTGATTGGTGTTACACTTGTTCCCCAGCCCCAGCTAACACATTTGACTCTAATAATCAATTACTCATGGGCTTCAGTTTAGAATGCAATAAGTTTAATCAGCTGTGTTTGCTAGGGATGGGGAAAAAGTGTGACACCACTCCGACCCCCAAGGACTGGAATTGTCCATGCCTGATCTATATGGTAGGACCAGTACCAGATTAATATGGAGGCGAAAGAAACGCACACCTATTTAGGCGAGATGCTGGCTATCGGAGTAGAACACTTGAAAAATAAAAGGAGAGCCGCACACTCTAGGAGCTCAGATGCAATAATTTAATAACTTAATAACCAACGTCAGGATACCCTGATGAAGACAGCTTGTCTGTCGAAACTTTGGTTATTAGGTTATTAAATTATTGCATCTGAGCTCCTAGAGTGTGCGGAAAAAGTGTGACACCACTCCGGCCCCCAAGGACAGGAATTGTCCATCCCTGATCTATATGGTAGGAACTGTACCAGACCTGAATGAATGTGTCTGTTTTGAATATTCACGGAGACAGAATGATGTGGTTGATAGCAGAGACGTCATGCCCAAAGGGGGCACAGGGTCACCTGCCCCCTCAGATTTGTGATGTTTAAATTTGTCTTGTTATTTTTTCTCTGTCATACTACTAACCATGAAGTTGGCTTTAGCTAGCCCAGATAGGATCCCATTCTCCCAACCTAATAACTACACTGAACAAAAATATTAACGCAATATGTAAAGTGTTGGTCCCATGTTTCATGAGCTGAAATAAAAGCGTGAAATATTTTGTTCGCACAAAAAGCTTATTTTTCTCAAATTGTGTGCACAAATTTGTTTTCATCCCTGTAAGCGAGCATTTCTCCTTTGCCAAGATAATCCATCCACCTGACAAATATGGCATATCAAGAAGCTGATTAAACAGCATGATAATTACACAGGTGCACCTTGTGCTGAGGATAATAAAATGCCACTCTAAAATGTGCAGTTTTGTCACACAACACAATGCACAGATGTTTCAAGTTTTGAGGCAGCGTGCAATTGGCTTACGGACTGCAGGAATGTCCACCAGAGCTGTTAACAGATATGTTTATGTTAATTTCTCAACCATAAGCCAAGGCGGCTTTAGAGAATTTGGCAGTACTTCTAACTGGCCTCACGACTTCATACCACTTGTAAAGCAGCGTATGGGCGAGCTGTTGGCTGATGTCAACGTTGTGAATGCTCCATGGTGGCAGTGGGGTTATGGTATGGGCAGGCATAAGCTACAGACAATGAACACAATTGCATTTATCGATGACAATTTGAATGCACAGATATACCGTGGGATAGTGTACGTGCACAAAGTGAGTTTGTAACATGTATATCATTCTTACTTGTTGTTCTTTATATTTACTACCATTGCCTATTGTAAGTTGCCTCTCTGTGTTTTACTGTGTTGTGTAATACTCCGCAGGTAGCATTATGCCATTAATACAGCCCTTCCTTTGTTAATAGCGTTGTTGCTCTACTTGTGCTATCAGTTATTGTGCATATTCATTACCCCTGTTATCTGTCCATTACAGGACCACTATCATTCCACTACCTTTCCATGTCCATTTCATCCGTGTGTGTCAATAAAGTATCCTTGAATGTAACTCTGAGGTTGCCTTATTCCCCTCTTACCGGGGGAGGTGAAAGCGCAACCTGGTCTCAGAACATTTCGTATTATTCTGTATGTACAAAGCTGTGATCAAGGCAAAGGGTGGCTACTTTGAAGAATCTCACATCTCAAACATATTTTGATATGTGTAACACGTTTTTGGTTACTACATGATGCCATATGTGTTATTTAATAGTTTTGATGTCTTCACTATTATTCTACAATGTAGAAAATACACAAGACACAGAGGAGGAGAAACTATCCAACACCCTGGGAGAGAGAACGAGTGACCTCAGTCGAACTCACAGCCAGAAAGATGGGTTAGATACAGGAGAGGAGGAGGTTACCCCGGATGCCATCACCCCTGCTCCTGTGAGCAAGGAATGAGAGGGGAAGCTTTCTAATCAGGCCAACGGGCAGGCGGAGCGAGAGGTCATAGTGATAGTGATTCACACCCAGAGAGAGACAGACAACCCATACAACCTCTTGGCTGAGATTAACCACACAGAGGTAGAGGCAGAGGGCCTTCAGGGCAAGCCAGTCAGCCTGCCTGCTCTGATCCTCAAGTCAATTGTATTTAAATTCATATTCATTAAAGATTTTTAGTCAAGACTTGAAAAGTGCCATTTATTTCAAATGATAATTATTCAGTGTCTGCAACCCTCAAGAACCAGGGTGAGTCTGGGTCGCCCTTTAACTGGGCAAACACAACTTGCATATCGTCATAGACTAGACCGAAACGTTAATCTTTTAACCTTGCTTAAATAAAACAATGCATTTTTAATAGTGAGCAAGAGTTTTCAATGATGATTAAAGTTTTTTTGTCGCGCCCTCCACTTTTTTGTCAAATAATACATCTAAAAAAAATGTAATAAGTTAATTATTAAAAGCATTAAAATTGCGATTGGGATGTTTCCCACTTATTTATACAACCTACTCCACAAAGTTTAGAGAAATGTTCTGAAATTAATTAAGAATTAAACAGAAGAAAATCAGAATTGAAGGCAACTATAATGCAAAGAATTTAATGGTCTATGGTTCAATCCTGTTTCTGGTCTAATGAATAATTAATATTGTTCCTCCTCTTCCTTGTGGCAAGCGCAGCAGCACACTGCCCTCCAAAGCCTGCAAAAAAAACGCTGGACTGCCCCTTTCCTCGCCCTGCATGGAACATCCAGGGTCACGTCCTTGGTGACGTGTGGGGTGACGTCCAGGGTGACCACAGCAACATCCTCTGGAAAGGGACAAAAGCAGGACAGAATGTAAATAAATGCAAACCGTAGGTTCTAAACACTGGCCAGTTGAATGGGATCTTTTATTTCAGCTCATGAAACATGGGACCAACACTTGACATGTTATCATGATGAACGGCACCTGTCAGAGTGCTTTCTATAAGTCTTACTCACCTGCTTGGATGTCAGATGGCAGAGTGGCGTAGACGGCCACCATGAGAGGCTTTTCTTCAGGTGTGACGTCCACAACCTCCAAGAGTGAAGAAGCAGGGTATGCATCTGTGTTAGGGGTGAGGTCCACAAGCTCCAGGTGGGAAGAAGCAGGATCTGCCTCTGTGTTTGGGGTGATGTCCACAACCTCTAGGTGGGAAGAAACCGGGTCTGCATCTGTGTTAGGGGTGATGTCCACAAACTCCAGGTGGGAAGAAGCAGGATCTGCCTCTGTGTTTGGGGTGATGTCCACAACCTCCAGGTGGGAAGATGCCAGGTGTGCCTCTTTGTTAGAATTGATGTCCGCAATCTCTAGGTGGGAAGAAGCCGGGTCTGCCTCTGTGTTTGGGGTGATGTCCACAAGCTCCAGGTGGGAAGAAGCCGGGTCTGTCTCTGTGTTAGGGGTGGTTTCCACAACCTCCTGATAGGAAGAAGCCGGGTCTAACTCTGTGTTAGGGGTGATGACCACAAACTTCAGGTGGGTAGAAGCCGTCTCAGCCTCTGTGTTAGGGGTGATGTCCACAAGCTCCTTGTGGGAAGAAGCCAGGTGTGCCTCTTTGTTAGGGGTGATGTCCACAACCTCCAGGTGGGAAGAAGCAAGGTGTGCCTCTTTGTTAGGGGTGATGTCCACAACCTCCAGGTGAGAAGAAGCCGGGTCTGCCTCTGTGTTAGGGGTGATGTCCACAACCTCCAGGTGGGAAGATGCTGGGTCTGCCTCTGAGTTATGGGTGATGTCAACAACCATACGGTGGGAAGAAGCAGGGTCTGACTCTGTGTTAGGGGTGATGTCCACAAACTTCAGGTGGGTAGAAGCCGTCTCAGCCTCTGTGTTAGGGGTGACGTTCACAACCTCCATGTGGGAAGAAGCCAGGTGTGCCTCTTTGTTAGGGTTGATGACCGCAATCTCTAGGTGGGAAGAACCCGGGTCTGCCTCTGTGTTTGGGGTGATGTCCACAAGCTCCTGATGGGAAGAAGCCAGGTGTGCCTCTGTGTTAGGGGTGATGTCCTCAACTTCCAGGTGGTAAGATACTGGGTCTGCCTCTGTGCTACGGGTTTTGTCAGCAACCTCCAGGTGGGAAGAAGCCAGGTGTGCCTCTGTGTTAGGGGTGATGTCCAAAACCACTATGTGGGAAGAAGCCGGGTCTTCCTCTCTGCTACGGGTGATGTCAACAACATCTAGGTGGGGAGAAGCTGGGTCAAACTCTGTGTTAGGGGTGAATCCCTCAACCTCCAGGTGGGCAGAAGCCGGGTCTTTCTCTGTGTTAGGGGTGATGTCCACAACCTCCGGGTGGGAAGAAGCTGGGTCTGCCTCTGTGTTATGGGGGATTTCCACAACCTCCAGCTGGGAAGAAGCCTGGTCTGCATCTGTGTTAGGGGTGACAATTAAAATCCTGATTGGCTCTACTACTACAAGGCACCAGGATGTCATGACAAAAGGCATCTGTCAGAGTGCTTTCTATGAGTGCTACTCACCTGCTTGGATATCAGCTGGTAGTGTGGCGGAGAAGGCCACCACTAGGACAGGGGGAACTCGCAGGGTGTCTGCAGTAGGCTGGAAGTAGCTTTTCACCTCGTCCGCCACAAAGGCACAGACAGAGCTCATAAAAAAAGGGGTCTTGAGGTCATCCAGGGAGAAGGACTGGCTGATTCTCCCGAGGATCGACCTCACAGAGTCAAAAGCAGCAGCCCGGGAGAAAGGGGTGTGAGGAGAAGAGGCCTTCAACGTGTTGGAGAGCTTCTCCCCTACGGCCACCACCATACTCACAGCCATCCCGCTTAGGAGGATGGGGTGATCTGAATGGCCTTCCTCTGGCTGAAGCCACAGGGCCAGGAGGATCCTGGGCACCAGCTCCACCACCACCTGGGATGGGCTGAGCAGGTTGCTACAGGTCTTATTGGACAGCTTGTCCAGAATGCTCCTCACAGCTCTCTCCACGATGATGTGGACCTTGGGGTCGCTGAAATCAACAAAAAGCAGCAGAGAACGCTAAACGATGTGCAATGTTCACACAGAGAACACTGCCCTAGTTATTTTCTGCATAGCTCCAGATGTGTAGATGAATGGAGCAAGCTGTATGCAGGGCAATACATGGAACTCACATGTCAGCGCCAGCTGGAGAGGTGGTGTGCATAGAGCGGCGGAGCTTGCAGACAGCCTTGTGCTCCATGTCAATCATTTTTAGGCAGGTGTTTACTTCCCAGGTCTGCCGTAGGAAACAGGAAGTCCCATTAGTGTAATTTCACAACAGATATATTCTGCTGTACTGACTAGTTGTTGAAAGGCTAGAAAGGAGCTCACTGACTGATAGTCTAAGTCTCTAACTCTCATTCTCTTACCAGCCGAGCGAGTTCGTTCCCCTCCTCCAGGGTTTCCTTCCACACCCTTCAAATAAAACACAAAGCATTTCAACTTTCCTGGCTTCCTATTGATCTGTTGTTTATTTTACCCACACCTCCTGGAGTGCTGCTGGTGACAGAGAATGGCAGTGAAGGTGAGAGCTGACGTGGAACTCACCTCTCCCTAAGGGATTTTTTGCCCTGAGACACCAGCCAGTCGCTCATGTGCTCCATGGTGACATGGGGCGAGACCTGGCCTCGACTCTGGAGCAGCAGATAGTGGACCATGAACTTCTTCTGCAAGATGAGGTAAGGTGTGAGACCGTGCCACTAAAGACCATATAATGTGCTTTCAGAAGGGCCTCATTTCACAACTGCTCATGTCTCACAATTTGCAAGTCATATTAAAAACTCTTATGACCATCTTCTCTAAACTGTCTTGAAATAAAACTCTTGTTTTGGGATTAAATCTATCTCTTTTTTTCTGTGGTTACTTTTTTTGTGGGATGAATCTTACCTGTTTATTGTAATATGCTTCCTCCCAGCAGGCCTGCAGAGTCTGAAAATAAAGGCTGCTTCTACAGAATTCCTTTGAAGATAATTAAAACAATTATGCTTTATTAGGTACATTATGCACAGGCATTTACAGTATGCCAAAAGGAATATCTCCTAAGATTACCTTAGTGGGACCATAAGTGAACTCAGGAATGCTCCCAACCCTATCCATGGTCAGAGGGGGACGAAATGCAGCGCTATAAATATACGGGATGCTCTAGAGATAACAGGAATGACTTAAAGTCGCGAATGATCAATGCCTGTGGAGTCGTCCAATATGCTGCGCTGAGAATTGAGTTGTAGGCGATATTTGGATATGTTTGGCGCAATTTACATGTTTACATTCTATTGCCATGGAGAAATTGAGTTTCTAGAACCTGTTTTCTTCTATGTCTTTATTTCGTGAAATATTAAGATCTTTATTTTGTCATAATGTGTATATGAGGACGTTGGAGCCCGTTCCGATTCATGACGCGGTTATCCAGGTGCATGTTGCATAGACCTACTAATCCAACCTTGGCTTACAAGTTAAATTAAATTAGTATATATGCCTATACAAATCTATTGACCACATCCATTTAAATCAATGATTGTCAATTGAAAATGTGGTAGTTGTGTTATCCTGTTGTGCGTGTCAGGGCTCCTCTTAAGCACGTTATTCCAATATTTCCTAGAATTGACGCAGGTTACACTTTTGCAAAACTA
This sequence comes from Coregonus lavaretus, assembly GCF_964263955.1. Taxonomy (NCBI): domain Eukaryota; kingdom Metazoa; phylum Chordata; class Actinopteri; order Salmoniformes; family Salmonidae; genus Coregonus; species Coregonus lavaretus. The sequence goes on from NW_028159512.1 coordinate 598,982, forward strand.
CTAGGTTAAAAATAAGAGCATGAATGACAATAAAGGTATGACTTGAATTATATGTGTAGTAGTGTGATGTTGTTCCCCTAGATTATGCACCAAATTGCACAGAAGGACAGTTCAAGTAGGCCAGGTCAAGAGGGGATGTTAATAAGTTAATAATAATAATAATTCAATGTGGTTTCTTTATTTAATTACAGCTGCATAGCTAATGTTATTTTTTGGTGTACAAACATTTTTATGTATCTATATTGCAAATACACCTAATTGTAAAAGTTGTGTATATTTTGGTTTGGTCCATCGCGGGTTATCTGTATTTATGTACCCTCTTATTGTTCTCTTTTGCCTGACCTTCAACTAGCAAGGTATGTTGTCCTTGGCGCCGTAATTTGTCGATATAAAACTGTGGTAAAGTTACACAAAGTGCTGTTACGCAACTACAGGTTTTGTTACAATGTGGACAATATAAAGATGTATGTTAACAACTTTCACCGAGCTCGCTAATTAGGGTACCTATTGTAACTCGGGAGTATTTGGGTCAGTGTTTGAGTGAGTTTCTATGTGCTCACGCAGGTGCCCGAGAGCTGTGGCTGCACCAAGGGCTAAGCTATTGTGTGTTGTCTCTTCGTGTACAGGTATGTCATTTATTTTGTCAGAATTATGTTGTATATCATTTTACTTGTATTGTATAGTGTGTTGTTAGGCACTGAATGTGTGCATGCAGCACCTGTTCATTTTTGCCTGACCTTCAACTAGCAAGGTGCCCGAGAGCTGTGGCTGCACCAAGAGCTAACATATTGTGTGTTGTCTCTTCGTGTGCAGGTCGAATAAAAATTATCCAACCATCAGAATTCCAGTTGTGGCAGTGTCCTGTGGCAAGCCGACCGCCGGAGCTGTGCATGTGGATGAGGTGCACGACCTGCGCATGTGAATTTGTTGATGGCTTACTGTAAGTGAATATATACTGTAAACAGTTAAAGTGAATGTAGCATATTCATTAGATACAGGTATTCGTGCTTATTTGTATGTTTTGGATGAATTTGTTTATTGCATTAATTTTTTTTGGTATTTGAATGCACTAAATTACATTGTATTTTAGTGCTCTGTTGAGCCATGGAAGATTCTCAAATCCATAAGACGTGTTATGCTGTGGATTTTAGTGTGGGTAGAGGGAGGGGTGTCCTTCCATTTACACCAATTGTACATTCAGCTCCTGGGAGTAGAGCGTTTGCTAGTCCTGAGTTTGCAAGCACTGGGAGGGGTAGGCTGTTTGTTCCACCTGACCAGGGTATCCCACCTCTGTCTTTTGATGTACCATCATCCACAGTACTCGGTGATAATGGGACGCCTCCGAGTCAGCTTAGTGACCTTATTAAGCAGATTGGTTCAGAGATAGGAGAATCTATCAGAGCGAGTTTACTGCAGCCTGGGGTTTCAAGTCTTTCTCCTGCCCGTCCCCCTCACCAACCCCAGCAGTTTCCCCTGCCTGAGCAGTGTGGGTCAACCTTTATTGATGCGTCCAAGCTGAATCTGGTTGTGAAGTCAGATGTTAGTGCTCCACCTCTTTTTAGGGGTGATGGCTCAGATAAGTACTCTGTCCTGGAGTGGGAGGAGTTAATGGAAGTCTACCTAGAGAAGAGGGGTTACACTGGGTCTGGGAATGTTGGGGAGGTGATGTCTAGGCTCATGGGGAGGGCACGTGATGTGACCAAAGTCTGGAAGCGTAACAACCTTGTCACAGATGTTAAGGCGGTGTTCAGTGTTTTCAAGCAACACTTTGGGGATACTGTCTGCTCAGGTATGCCATTAGCTGATTTCTATTCAATCAAACCATATGCTAATGAGGGTCCAATAGATTTCTGGATTAGTCTTAACAAAGCTGCAGAGGCAGCCGAACAGTACCTTGTGAGTGAGGGCAGGACCTTACCCAATCAGTGCTCAGAGTTGGCAGTCATGTTTGTACGGAACTGTCCTGATAAAGAGTTGGCCCAAGTGTTCAAGAGCAAACCCATTCGTGACTGGACAGCCAGTGAGGTACAGGATCGGTTGGATGAACTGTTAAGGGAACGTAAAGCATGTAGAACACAACTTTCACAGCAGGTTGCTGCTGTTTTTGACTGCCCTCAGGAGGGAGTGGGTCCTGTGAAAATACCTAATGTGTCATCTTTTTCTCAATGTGGCTGTGAACCAGACCAGGCATCATCTGTATCTGAGGGTGGGACATTAAATACAATTTTGACTTTGTTAGAGAAGGCTCTGGTCAGCAATACTCAGCAATACTCAGTCTGTGAGTGGCACAGTGGTCTAATGCACTACATCGCAGTGCTAGCTGTGCCACTAGAGATCCTGGTTTGAATCCAGGCTCTGTCGTAGCCGGCCGCGACCGGGAGACCCATGGGGCGGCGCACAATTGGACCAGCGTCGCCTAGGGTAGTGGAGGGAATGGCCGGCTCAGTTCGTAGTGCATGGTGTTTGCAATGCCAGGGTTGTGGGTTCGATTCCCACGGGGGGTATGAAAAAATAAAAATAACGTATGCACTAACTGTAAGTCGCTCGGGATAAAAGCGTCTGCTAAATGACTTAAACATGTTAAATGTAGAGGGCCCCGTAAACAGTTCCACAAACGTCAGCATGAGTGCGCTGACTGTGGAAGCACTAATCACTGGACCAAAGCTCACTGTCAGATGCACCAGCTGTGCGTCAAGTGCTTTTCTCCGGGCCACATGAGCTTTGACTGTAGTGAGGCTGGGCAGCGACAGAACCCTGGATGTGGACAGACTGGCAGGTCTCAGGAAAACTAGAAAGCCTCCGTTCTGAGGAGGGCAATGTGGGGCATTCTTATTTTTCCTCCACTGATGATGATATCCAATCTGTTTATTCTTACTTTTGTGAGTCAGTACCCAAGAACAACACAGTCATTTTTCAGAACACAATGAGAATTACTCAGAATGACAGTTTGTTTTACACCACTGTGCTAGTACAGGATAAAGTTGAGCTGAAGGGGATGTTAGATAGTGGGTCCATGGCTACTACTCTGCGCGCAGATATTGTACCTCAGTTGAGGGAGGCAGGAGTGGTAGAGGGGAACTTTCTAGCTCCTTCAGACATCATCCTGGTGGGTTGTGGTGGGAACAAACTAGCCCAGTGGGCATGTGTGACTTAAAAATGCAACTTTATGGCTTCTGTTATGTAGTCCCAGTGCTTATTGTTGATGGGCAGGTTGATGAAGTCATTGTGGGAACTAATGTGTTGAAGTCTCTGATTAGACAGTGAGTTTCTATGTGCTCACGCAGGTGCCCGAGAGCTGTGGCTGGACCAAGGGCTAAGCTATTGTGTGTTGTCTCTTCGTGTACAGGTATGTCATTTATTTTGTCAGAATTATGTTGTATATCATTTTACTTGTATTGTATAGTGTGTTGTTAGGCACTGAATGTGTCCCCTGTCGGTCTGTCCCCCTGTCGGTCTGTCACCTGTTTTTCTGTCTGTGTCCCAGGAGCCAGAGTAAATGCCAAAGACAACAAGTGGCTCACTCCTCTGCACCGGGCCTTGGCTTCCTGCAGTGAGGTACGTGTAGTGATACTGTCAGCCCTCACACACACTCCTGTGCATATGTGTTTGACTGTTAAGTGTGTTGTGATTTTTAAATGCACTTTAAACAAAGTTGAACATGATTTGTTCGACTTTGGACTGTGGTCCTCTGTAGCTCAGCTGGTAGAGCACGGCGCTTGTAACGCCAAGGTAGTGGGTTCGATCCCCGGGACCACCCATACACAAAAATGTATGCACGCACGACTGTAAGTTGCTTTGGATAAAAGCGTCTGTTAATGGCATATTATTATTATTATTTGAACTGTGTTCCTGTAGGAGGCTGTCCAGGTGTTATTGAAACACTCTGCTGATGTGAACGCCAGGGACAAGAACTGGCAAACGCCGCTCCACATCGCTGCGGCCAATAAGGCAGTCCGCTGTGCCGAGGCCCTGGTCCCTCTCCTCAGCAACGTGAACGTGTCAGACCGGGCCGGGCGCACGGCGCTGCACCATGCAGCCTTCAGTGGACACCAGGAGGTTAGCAATTAGCATGGACATGATTACACACTGTAGTCTACACTTTATACCTGTCCTATCCCCATGTTGAGCTTACTGTGCATCCGATTACTTACAATGGTTGAATGTAGGGCTGTGACGGTAATTGGATAACCGTGACATTGACGGTTTTGGATGAAGAACACCATGAAAATAAAATTACCGTCAAAACCAAAAAGAAGTATGATTTTCTCTCCATAAAATGTTTTATCACCTTTATTTTAATGTAGATATACTTTATCCATAGCGGGAGTGTTAACTATTGATTATATGGTATTGTTTTGCTGACTTAGTTGGAGGAGATATAGACAGTTTAATAGATGGACTATCTTTTGATGCACCGCAATCACCAAATCTGCTCTATGCGCGAATAGGAGAGAATCTTTGAAGGTCAATTCAGGTTAATTGAAGAGGGGGAGGGGGGGGGTTGAGGTGAAAAGTGGGGACCGGGGGTAACTATAGTACCTCTAGATCTATAGCCTACAGGCTGGGGGTGGGTGGGTAGCCTCTGACCTCTGACCTTCACCTCTGACCTTTTTCATTGTTACAGTAGATCAGAGGAGTGAGGTGAAAAAGATGGCTCTCATAGCAAAAAAAAAAACATAACAACCTGTTTGGGCACATTTCAGTTTCACACCTAACGACGATGGAGAACCAGATGACTTGGCCAGCCTGTTTGCAGAATATGCGCAAAACCCATAGGCTACCTACTAAGAATTCCAGCACCACAAACGGGACACCGATAAGTGGCGAGCACTGCCAGACACTGGAACTCGTTATTTAGTCATAGGAATGGTGCCTTTACGAACGGTGGAGAAACCCGCCTTCAAATAAATGCTCTGGAAATTTGACAGACTATACGAGTTACCGGGGAGAAAGTATTTGTCTCAAACAGCGGTCCCTACCTTGTTCAACAAGGTGAAGGGGGAGGTTCAGGCATGTCACGGTTTCGGCCGAGGCGGCTCCTCCTCCTTGTTCGGGCAGGTTTCGCCGGTCGTCGTCTCCGGAGTTCTAGCTGCCACCGCTCGATGTTTCTTGTTTGTTTGGTTTTGTCTGTTAGTCACACCTGTTTTGTGTTAGGTCTCATTTAGCACCCTATTTAGTTTCCTTGTTGTTAGGTTTGTGTTGTGTGTGATTGTTCGTGTCGTGGTTGCGCTACCCGTGTCGGTACGCTATTTTTCCTGAGCTTCCTCCTCGTTTTGTGAGGAGAGATTTACGCACCTGTGTGTGCGCTTGTATTTTACGCCTGTGTGCGTCTTTTGCCTCCGGGCTGTTTTGGATTAATTTTCGTGCTCAGTAAAGTCTTGTTGGACTTACCCTCTGCTGCCTGCGCCTGATTCTACACCACACCCATACACAGCACCGTGACAAGGCAGAGCTAAAGGACGTAGATTTGTTTATTTTTGCACTGAATATGGACATGTGGTCAAGTGTAAATATGACTCCTTACATGAACCTAACAGTGCACTATCTGACGAAAGACTGGACACTGAAATCCAACTGTTTGGAAACAACCTACATTCCGGAATTCCTTGACTGGGCCCTTGACGAAAATCTAATGTCCTGTATCGCCACAGACAACAGGGCCAACATTGTGGCTGAAGTGAGGCAACTGAACTGGCCTTGGCTAAATTGCTTTGGCCACAATCTCCATCTCGCTGTCACCATCAATGTGAAGCCAGAGCACAGGCCGTGTTCTAGGCCTATGTAGAACTCTGGTGGGCACTTTTTAGCAGAGCTGGCGATTTAAAAGAGGGACCTAGTAAGGCCCAGACCGAGCTGAACCTCCCAATTCACAACCTCATTCTTGTGAGAAATGAAGTTTTAATAACTAAGCTGTAATAACCATTTATAGGCTATTCAATGTTAAAAGAATAAGCTATGCAAAATTATTGTTCATGAATAATTGTAATTCAGATGCCCGAGCAAATAAACAAACAAAATAGGCTAGTTTCCTTGAATCACTTAATGTTGCATTACCATAGGCCCATTGTTTTATTTAGCCAATCATACTCTAATTAAACCACTGATTATAATGAGTTAATAATGAGAATATAGAACATATTCTGGGAATCCTACATGTTACGTGTGTATACTATACCAGAAAGCATGATCATTAGCTTCTTCTGGATTGTTTTAAATCGCGTAGCCTGTCGGAAGGCAGCGGGTGCGGCGAATAGGCTTCCAAATAGATGACTGTTGAGTTGTGAATGTCAGTGAAAGAGAGGCTCAACCAGGCATATCGCAATTTTTCAAAATACAATGGAGGGAAAACAGTTTGGAAAGCAATTGGCTTATTGCTTCAAAGAGAAGAAGATGAAAATACTAATGTCTTTTTAATGATCAAAATCCTCAACTTAATTGAGGGAACAGTATTATTGGCATCGGCTATATCCCCGGTGAGTGTGCATATTCACTGTCTTTATCACTGGGTCAGTGCCACTTGAAAGTCGTGTTGAAAAAGATTCTGCTAATCTCTCTAGTCATATAAAGTGTAGTAGAATTGCGTGATTTTAAAATAATAAAAGGCCACATTTTTCAGTGAAAAGAAACCTACTCCACCACCCGCTGCATTGAACAGCCTGTGATTGAGTTATATTATTAGCCTAAATTATGACTATCCAATTTACTAATCACATTAGGAATAGTCAGCTATTTTACATAAGTTCCGAGCTGGTCATGGGTGCACTTCAGCCACGCTCAAGGTCCTAAACGATATTATAACCGCAATTGATAATAGACAGTACTGTGCAGCCGTCTTCATCGACCTGGCCAAGGCTTTCGACTCTGTCAACCACCGCATTCTTATTGGCAGACTAAATAGCCTTGGTTTCTCAAATGACTGCCTCGCCTGGTTCACCAACTACTTCTCAGATAGAGTTCAGTGTGTCAAATCGGAGGGCCTGTTGTCTGGACCTATGGCAGTCTCTATGGGGGTGCCACAGGGTTCAATTCTTGGGCCGACACTTTTCTCCGTGTATATCAATGATGTCGCTCTTGCTGCTGGTGACTCTCAGATCCACCTCTACGCAGACGACACCATTTTGTATACATCTGGCCCTTCATTGGACACTGTGTTAACAAACCTCCAAACGAGCTTCAATGCCATACAACACTCCTTCAGTAGCCTCCAACTGCTCTTAAACACTAGTAAAACTAAATGTATGCTTTTCAATCGAACGCTGCTGGCACCCGCCCACCCGACTAGAATCACCACTCTCGACGGGTATGACCTAGAGTATGTGGACAACTACAAATACCTAGGTGTCTGTTTAGACTGTAAACTCTCCTTCCAGACTCACATAAAGAATCTCCAATCCAAAGTTAAATCTAGAATCGGCTTCCTATTTCGCAAACAAAGCCTCCTTCACTCATGCTGCCAAACATGCCCTCGTAAAACTGACTATCCTACCGATCCTTGACTTCGGCGATGTCATTTACAAAATAGCCTCCAACACTCTACTCAGCAAACTGGATGTAGTCTATCACAGTGCCATCCGTTTTGTCTCCAAAGCCCCATACACTACCCACCACTGTGACCTGTACGCTCTTGTTGGCTGGTCCTCACTACATGTTCGTCGTCAAACCCACTGGCTCCAGGCCATCTATAAATCACTGCTAGGCAAATCCCCGCCTTATCTTAGCTCATTGGTCACCATAGCAGCACCCACCCGTAGTCTGCGCTCCAGCAGGTATATCTCACTGGTCATTCCCAAAGCCAACACCTCCTTTGGCCGCCATTCCTTCCAGTTCTCTGCTGCCAATGACTGGAACGAATTGCAAAAATCTCTGAAGCTGGAGACTCTTATCTCCCTCACTAACTTTAAGCATCAGTTGTCAGAGCACCTTACCGATCACTGCACCTGTACACAGCCCATCTGAAATTAGCCCACCCAACTACCTCATCCCTATATTGTTATTTATTTTGCTCTTTTGCACCCCGGTATCTCTATTTGCACATAATCTCTTGCACATCTAGCATTCCAGTGTTAATACTATTGTAATTATTTTGCACTATAGCCTATTTATTGCCTTACCTCCATAACTTGCTACATTTGCACACACTGTATATATATTTTCTGTTGTATTTTTGACTTTATGTTTTTTTACCCCAAATGTAACTCTGTGTTGTTTTTATCGCACTGCTTTGCTTTATCTTGGCCAGGTCGCAGTTGTAAATGAGAACTTGTTCTCAACTGGCTTACCTGGTTAAATAAAGGTGAACAATTTTTTTTTTTTTAAATAAGTTTGCAAATGTGATGATGCATGGAATGCTTGATATTTTTCATGGAGAAAATTAGCTTCCCCAAACTTGAGAGCAAGACTGGCCTAAACGCGCTAATGTTTTCCTTTGCTAATGTCCGTCCCGCCCCCCTGTCAGCTGTCAGTTTTGTCGATGACCACGTACATAAGACACGCCAATCACCGACACCTGAAGTTCCATGACCATCACAGCCCTAGTTGTATGCTTGAGTTTGTTCAGAGGAGGCTTTTAATAAAATCCGATCTGAGTGTGAAATGCCTTACTGAGGGTAAATGGAAGCTCCTCTTGTGCCCGGCTCAGCCTTATACAGTTTAAGGTACTTTACCGTATCCATTTCAGTAAGGCCAGATTGTCCAAATTCTACCCAAATATTGATGGTACATGTGACAGGTGTAAAAGCTCCTTGGCGGACTTGACCCACATGTTCTGGTCCTGTCCCCGTCTGGCAGATTATTTGTCCACTATTTAAAACCCTTTCTGAAGCATTTGATATAAAGTTGCAGCCTAGTGCAGAAATTGCTATTTTTGGAGTACCAAACAACAATCCTTCTCTGACCAATAGACAGCTAGATGCCATTGCCTTTGCCTCCATGTTAGCCCGCAGAAGGATTTTATTGGATTGGAAATCTATCAATCCTCCCTTAGCCTCTCTTTGGCTCAAAGATCTGAAGCTGTTCCTAAAATGAGAAAAAATGAAGTTACCATTCGAGGGTCAACCAACTCATTTTATTCCTCCTGGGACCCGATGATATCCTATTTTGAACAGCTCCAAACACTTCCTCCAGATTAGTACTCTTGGCCCCACCTTGAGATTACTGCTATATAGGCCTATAAAATCACTTAATCACCTGAAATTGTTAGGCTATTACATTTTTGCTTGAAGTAACGTTGTTGTATACTTTTGTTTTGTTTTCTGACATGTAACTCAATTACTTTCCCTTTCTTTTTAAATGTGTTTGGAGGCATTCTGGGGGGAGGGGGAGGTCAAAGGGGGACTAAAAGGGGAGAAATGTACCATGTCTTTACATGTTATCTTTCATTCATTGTGAATACAAAATATATAATTTTAAAGGGAAGGCTTTGAAGCCAGATTTAGCGGATTTTGCTGTTTAGTTTTCCTCAACCTGTGTTTTGTTTCTCTCTCCTCTCCCTGTTAGATGGTGAGGCTGCTTCTCTCCAGAGGAGCCAACATTAATGCCTTTGACAAGAAGGATCGCCGAGCAATCCACTGGGCTGCTTACATGGGTGATGAGTTTACCACATCATTTACATTCTGACTAATGTCCTTTATACCAATGAATGAATGAATGAATGGACTGTGTGTTAGTCTCACAGCTCAGCTGTATGAGCCACGTCTAGTGTGTTATTATGTCAGAATCATGTACTAAGTAGGTTGATTAGATGTTTTCAGTTGTACTAACATGATGTAGGTGTTGCTTATGGTGCTGTGTACCACTGTAAACTAATCTATCTCTCCCTCTCTCTGCCTATCTCTCTGTGTTTGTATCTCTGTTTCTCTCTTAACCCCCTTACTATCTCCCTCCCCTCTCTCTCTCTCTCTCTCTCTCTCTCTCTCTCTCTCTCTCTCTCTCTCTCTCTCTCTCTCTCTCTCTCTCTCTCTCTCTCTCTCTCTATTTATCCCTCCCCCTCTCTCTCTACCATAGGGCACATTGAGGTGGTGAAACTGCTGGCCTCTCATGGATCAGAGGTGTCCTGTAAAAACAAGAAGGCCTACACCCCTCTCCACTCTGCAGCCTCCAGTGGAATGATCAGTGTGGTCAAGTACCTCCTGGACCTTGGTGTGGATGTGAGTCAACACGCATTCAAATGTGTAGGGGGTTTTCATAATAGTAATGAAGAGAGAGAGGTTAGAGCCAGTGATTTGGACCAGGGGGTTTTCATAACCAAGTAATGAAGAGAGAGAGGTTGGACCAGGGGGTTTTCATAACCAAGTAATGAAGAGAGAGAGGTTGGACCAGGGGGTTTTCATAACCAAGTAATGAAGAGAGAGAGGTTGGACCAGGGGGTTTTCAGAACCAAGTAATGAAGAGAGAGAGGTTGGACCAGGGGGTTTTCATAACCAGGTAATGAAGAGAGAGAGGTTGGACCAGGGGGTTTTCATAACCAAGTAATGAAGAGAGAGAGGTTGGACCAGGGGGTTTTCATAACCAAGTAATGAAGAGAGAGAGGTTGGACCAGGGGGTTTTCAGAACCAAGTAATTTACATTTACATTTTAGTCATTTAGCAGACGCTCTTATCCAGAGCGACTTACAGGAGCAATTAGGGTTAAGTGCCTTGCTCAAGGGCACATTTACGTCATTTAGCAGATGCTCTTATCCAGAGCGACTACAAACACCCTATAGCCAGTGGGATAACCACTTTACAATTATACTTTTTTTTTTTTTTTTTTTTTTGGGGGGGGGGGGGGGGTAGAAGGATTACTTTATCCTATCCCAGGTGTTCCTTAAAGAGGTGGGGTTTCAAATGTCTCCGGAAGGTGGTGAGTGACTCCGCTGTCCTGGCGTCGTGAGGGAGCTTGTTCCACCATTGGGGTGCCAGAGCAGCGAACAGCTTTGACTGGGCTGAGCGGGAACTATGCTTCCGCAGAGGAAGGGGAGCCAGCAGGCCAGAGGTGGATGAACGCAATGCCCTCGCCTGGGTGTAAGGACTGATCAGAGCCTGAAGGTACGGAGGTGCCGTTCCCCTCACTGCTCCATAGGCAAGCACCATGGTCTTGTAACGGATGCGAGCTTCAACTGGAAGCCAGTGGAGTGTGCGGAGGAGGGGGGTGACGTGAGAGAACTTGGGAAGGTTGAACACCAGACGGGCTGCGGCATTCTGGATGAGTTGTAGGGGTTTAATGGCACAGGCAGGGAGCCCAGCCAACAGCGAGTTGCAGTAATCCAGACGGGAGATGACAAGTGCCTGGATTAGGACCTGTGCCGCTTCCTGTGTAAGGCAGGGTCGTACTCTCCGAATGTTGTAGAGCATGAACCTGCAGGATCGGGTCACCGCCTTGATGTTGGCGGAGAACGACAGGGTGTTGTCCAGGGTCACGCCAAGGCTCTTCGCACTCTGGGAGGAGGACACAACGGAGTTGTCAACCGTGAATGCGAGATCATGGAACGGGCAGTCCTTCCCCGGGAGGAAGAGCAGCTCCGTCTTGCCAGGGTTCAGCTTGAGGTGGTGATCCGTCATCCATACTGATATGTCGGCCAGACATGCAGAGATGCGATTCGCCACCTGGTTATCAGAAGGGGGAAAGGAGAAGATTAGTTGTGTATCGTCAGCGTAGCAATGATAGGAGAGGCCATGTGAGGATATGACAGAGCCAAGTGACTTGGTGTATAGGGAGAAAAGGAGAGGGCCTAGAACTGAGCCCTGGGGGACACCAGTGGTGAGAGCACGTGGTGCGGAGACAGCTTCTCGCCACGCCACTTGGTAGGAGCGACCGGTCAGGTAGGACGCAATCCAGGAGTGAGCCGCGCCGGAGATGCCCAGCTCGGAGAGGGTGGAGAGGAGGATCTGATGGTTCACTGTATCAAAGGCAGCAGACAGGTCTAGAAGGACAAGAGCAGAGGAGAGAGAGTTAGCTTTAGCAGTGCGGAGAGCCTCCGTGACACAGAGAAGAGCAGTCTCAGTTGAATGACCAGTCCTGAAACCTGACTGGTTTGGATCAAGAAGGTCATTCTGAGAGAGATAGCAAGAGAGTTGGCTAAAGACGGCACGCTCAATAGTTTTGGAAAGAAAAGAAAGAAGGGATACTGGTCTGTAGTTGTTGACATCAGTGGGATCGAGTGTTGGTTTTTTGAGAAGGGGTGCAACTCTCGCTCTCTTGAAGACGGAAGGGACATGGCCAGCGGTCAAGGATGAGTTGATCAGCGAGGTGAGGTAGGGGAGAAGGTCACCGGAGATGGTCTGGAGAAGAGAGGAGGGGATGGGGTCAAGCGGGCAGGTTGTTGGGCGGCCTGCAGTCACTAGTCGCAAGATTTTATCTGGAGAGAGAGGGGAGAAAGAAGTGAAAGCATAGGGTAGGGCAGTGTGAGCAGGACCAGCAGTGTCATTAGACTTAACAAACGAGGATCGGATGTCGTCAACCTTTTTTTCAAAGTGGTTGACAAAGTCATCCACAGAGAGGGGGGGGGATTCAGCAGTGAGGAGAATGTGGCAAAGAGCTTCCTAGGGTTAGAGGCAGATGCTTGGAATTTAGAGTGGTAGAAAGTGGCCTTAGCAGCAGAAACAGATGAAGAAAATGTAGAGAGGAGGGAGTGAAAAGATGCCAGGTCGGCAGGGAGTCTAGTTTTCTTCCATTTCCGCTCAGCTGCCCGGAGCTCTGTTCTGTGAGCTCGCAATGAGTCATCAAGCCACAGAGCTGGAGGGGAGGACCGAGCCGGCCGGGAGGATAGGGGACACAGGGAGTCAAAGGATGCAGAAAGGGAGGAGAGGAGGGTTGAGGAGGCAGAATCAGGAGATTGGAGGGAGAAGGATTGAGCAGAGGGAAGAGATGATAGGATGGAAGAGGAGAGAGTAGTGGGAGAGAGAGAGTGAAGGTTGCGGCGGCGCGTTACCATCTGTGTAGGGGCAGAGTGAGTAGTGTTGGAGGAGAGCGAGAGAGAAAAGGATACAAAGTAGTGGTCGGAGACATGGAGGGGAGTTGCAGTGAGATTAGTAGAAGAGCAACATCTAGTAAAGATGAAGTCAAGCGTATTGCCTGCCTTGTGAGTGGGGGGGGATGGTGAGAGGGTGAGGTCAAAAGAGGAGAGGAGTGGAAAGAAGGAGGCAGAGAGAAATGAGTCAAATGTAGACGTGGGGAGGTTGAAATCCCCCAAAACTGTGAAGGGTGAGCCATCCTCAGGAAAGGAACTTATCAAGGCGTCAAGCTCATTGATGAACTCTCCAAGGGAACCTGGAGGGCGATAGATGACAAGGATATTAAGCTTAAATGGGCTAGTGACTGTGACAGCGTGGAATTCAAATGAGGAGATAGACAGATGGGTTAGGGGAAAAATTGAGAATGACCACTTGGGAGAGATGAGGATTCCTGTGCCACCACCCCTCTGACCAGATGCTCTCGGGGTATGCGAGAACACATGGTCAGACGAGGAGAGGGCAGTAGGAGTAGCAGTGTTTTCAGTGGTAATCCATGTTTCCGTCAGTGCCAGGAAGTCGAGGGACTGGAGGGTGGCATAGGCTGGGATGAAGTCAGCCTTGTTGGCGGCAGAACGGCAGTTCCAGAGGCTGCCTGAGGTGTGTGGTGCGTGCAGGGACCACCAGGTTAGAGAGGCAGCAGCCACGCGGTGTGGGGCGTTTGTGTAGCCTGTGCGGAGAGGAGAGAACAGGGATAGGCAGAGGCATAGTTGACAGGCTGCAGCAGATGGCTACAATAATGCAGAGGAGATCGGGATGAAATGAACTAAACATCAGGGAAAGGAGAGAGCAGGCCTCCCTCACCAAAAAAAAAAATATATATATAACTCTCCCAACTTCCACCTCAGAAACTATAATTGTTTCACTGAACCACCCGAGTAAAACTCTCCCAACTTCCACTTTAGAAATTAGAATTGTTGTAAACTACAGCAGACTGTTATCAGTAGCTATAATTAAGTACAGCAGCTACCAACCACCTAACGTTAATGCCTCGGATGAGGTTAGAAAAACAGCTGAATGGTAGCAGCTAGCTGGCTCAATCACAGGCACTCTTAACCATGAAATAACATTGGAAACAATTAACCATAGTTGCAAAGAGTTACCAGTAGCTACCCGCTAGCTAGCTAGCTAGCTTTGTTGGTCCAAGTAGTGGGTAGGCTAGCCTCGTGCTTCGCCGGAGTCCGCCGAATACAGTCCTTACCTACAATAATTACCTACAATAACCTTCAATAACTACCTGAGTAAGCTACCTATAATACCAAACTACAATACCTACCTACAATCTAAATACATGGTTTAAGCTTAACTCAACACCATATAAGAAGCCAAGCTTACCTTTCATAACGCAGCAACGATTAAACGTTGGGTAGCTAGCACAAAGATATTGTATTTAGCTACCACAGCCTGCTGGTAGTGTTGGCTGGCTAGCAATGGCTACTGTGTTGACTTTGTTTGAAAAACGGCGTCGCTGCGAACGAATGTAGCTGGCTAAAAGGATATTGTTTTTAGTTGCAACCGTTGCTATTAGCAACTCACCAGCTAATCCAGGAGGTGAGTTAGCTAGCTAGCTTAGTAATGAAGAGAGAGAGGTTGGACCAAGGGGTTTTCATAACCAAGTGATGAAGAGAGAGAGGTTGGACCAGGGGGTTTTCATAACCAAGTAATGAAGAGAGAGAGGTTGGACCAGGGGGGTTTCAGAACCAAGTAATGAAGAGAGAGAGGTTGGACCAGGGGGTTTTCATAACCAAGTAATGAAGAGAGAGAGGTTGGACCAGGGGGTTTTCAGAACCAAGTAATGAAGAGAGAGAGGTTGGACCAGGGGGTTTTCATAACCAAGTAATGAAGAGAGAGAGGTTGGACCAGGGGTTTTTCAGAACCAAGTAATGAAGAGAGAGAGGTTGGACCAGGGGGTTTTCATAACCAAGTAATGAAGAGAGAGAGGTTGGACCAGGGGTTTTTCAGAACCAAGTAATGAAGAGAGAGAGGTTGGACCAGGGGGTTTTCATAACCAAGTAATGAAGAGAGAGAGGTTGGACCAGGGGGTTTTCATAACCAAGTAATGAAGAGAGAGAGGTTGGACCAGGGGGTTTTCATAACCAAGTAATGAAGAGAGAGAGGTTGGACCAGGGGGTTTTCAGAACCAAGTAATGAAGAGAGAGAGGTTGGACCAGGGGGTTTTCAGAACCAAGTAATGAAGAGAGAGAGGTTGGACCAGGGGGTTTTCATAACCAAGTAATGAAGAGAGAGAGGTTGGACCAGGGGGTTTTCATAACCAAGTAATGAAGAGAGAGAGGTTGGACCAGGGGGTTTTCAGAACCAAGTAATGAAGAGAGAGAGGTTGGACCAGGGGGTTTTCATAACCAAGTAATGAAGAGAGAGAGGTTGGACCAGGGGGTTTTCATAACCAAGTAATGAAGAGAGAGAGGTTGGACCAGGGGGTTTTCATAACCAAGTAATGAAGAGAGAGAGGTTGGACCAGGGGGTTTTCATAACCAAGTAATGAAGAGAGAGAGGTTGGACCAGGGGGTTTTCATAACCAGGTAATGAAGAGAGAGAGGTTGGACCAGGGGGTTTTCAGAACCAAGTGACCTGATCAGGAATGTATTGTTTTGTTCTCTCCCCCCCCTCTCTCTCTCTCTCCACTCTTTTCCCTCCCTTGCTCCCTCCAGATAAATTAGCCCAATGGGTACGGTACCACCCCCCTCCACGTGGCATGCTACAACGGGCATGATGTGGTGGTGAATGAGCTGATCGAGTGTGGCGCCAACGTGAACCAGGTGTACGAGAAGGGTTTCGCCCCACTCCACTTCACGGCCGCCTCGCGCCATGGGGCGCTCTGCCTGGAGCTGCTGGTGGGCAACGGGGCCCTCGTCAACATCAAGGTGAGGAGACCGGATGACCAACACTGTGTCTGAACTAAATAACACCCTATTCCCTATGTAGTGCACTACTTTTGACCAGGGGCCCATAGAGCAAGGAGCCGTGATGACACTGCCTGTGTCCCAAATGGCACCCTGATCCCTTTATAAGTACACTACTTTGGTTCAAAAAGTAGTGTACTTATAAATAGGGTGCCATTTGGGACGCACACACTGACGCAGCACATGGCTTAGTATTTGGCCCTGGTCTACATTCAAATACCAATGGAATAGGCCTAACAATGCAAACTAAATGCCATCAAGCGCTCCTCCAATACGTGTTTGATTTTGCCTGTGGTCAGCAGCACAGACTGCCGTGTGAACCATCTTTGTCTTTCTATCTGCAGAGTAAAGATGGAAAGACCCCCCTCCACATGACGGCCATCCACGGACGCTTCTCCAGATCTCAAGCCATCATCCAGAATGGTGAGTCGCTGTGAATGCTCTCAACTGAATATATATGAACCAGTAGGCTCTTCAGCATTGTCTTTTGTCTTCAAACCATGATTCACTGGCACAGAGCAATGTTACTTGCAATGTGGTTGAACATGAAGCTTCATGAGGCCTCTAGGGTCAAGTGGTTGACGTGTGTGTGTGTCTGTGTGTGTGTATGTGTGTGTGTCTGTGTGTGTCTGTGTGTGTCTGTGTGTGTGTGTGTTCTGTAGGTGCTGAGATCGACTGTGAAGAAAAGAATGGAAACACACCTCTGCACATCTCTGCTCGCTACGGCCATGAGTTACTCATCAATACACTCATCACGAACGGAGCTGACACAGCCAAGTGAGAACACACACAGTTTCCAGCAAAAATGCAACATGCATCTGCAATTCTGTCATTGACCGAATTCCCGCTTGGAGACTATGCTCAACACATTGTGGTGTGTGGGGGGTTGATAGACAGGGCATTGCAGCATGCTGATGTGTTGATCTGCTGTGGGGTTTAATGAGGACTGTGATGTGGTGCTGTTTCCAATCTTAGCTGAATCAACTGTAAGTCGCTCTGGATAAGAGTGTCTGCTTAAAGTCTAAAATGTAAAAATGTGTTGCAGGCGAGGCGTCCATGGGATGTTCCGCCTCCACCTGTCTGCTCTCAGTGGGTTCTCTGACTGCTGTCGGAAGCTCCTCTCATCAGGCTTTGATATAGACACCCCTGACGACTTTGGAAGGACCTGTTTACATGCTGCAGCAGCTGTTGGGTGAGTGGACTGGTCCAGGCTTTACACCAAGGAATATTTAGTTCATGAACTGGAAAGCCACCAGAAAGAACAAACACATATTCACACTCTTACATTTCACATTGTTTAGCAGTATAAAAAAATCGTATAGATCATTAGTGCAGTATAATTTCTGTATAATGTGGTTCCATGCCATGGTGGTATTGACTTGCGCTCTGGTCTAAATTGTCTTTATATCTTCTTGAAAGAGAAGAGAAACCTGCAAACTGCTCTTGCTAGTATCACTTTTTATTATTGCTTTTATTAGCATTATAAAAACAGTGATACTAGCAAGAGCAGTGTACGGGTTTCTCTTTTCTTTAAGGTTCTCATTGTTACCATCCACCTGATAGCTCAGATGTGAAAGGGCCTTTCTGAACTTGATATCTTGTTACCATCCACCTGATAGCTCAGATGTACGAGAGCCTTTCTGAACTTGATATCTTGTTACCATCCACCTGATAGCTCAGATGTACGAGAGCCTTTCTGAACTTGATATCTTGTTACCATCCACCTGATAGCTCAGATGTACGAGAGCCTTTCTGAACTTGATATCTTGTTACCATTCACCTGATAGCTCAGATGTACGAGGGCCTTTCTGAACTTGATATCTTGTTACCAGGAACCTGGACTGTCTGAATCTGCTGCTCAACACAGGGGCAGACTTCAACATAAAGGACAGCTTCGGAAGGTCTGTCTGTGGCATCAAATAACTTTCATATGTGATCTTTATGATAATGGGGAATATAGTATAGGGGCATATAGGAATTATTATGGGAAATATTGTGCGGCAGGTAGCCTAGCGGTTAAGAGCGTTGGGTCAGTAACCGAAAGGTTGCTGGTTCAAATCCCCTAGCTGACTAGGTGAAAAATGTGTCTATGTGCACTGCAGCAAGGCACTTAACCCTAATTGCTCCTGTAAGTCGCACTGGATAAGAGTGTCTGCTAAATGACGTAAATGTAAAATGTAAATGTTTTACAGCTCCAATAAGTTGTTTCTGTTGTTGATGTTGAATGGTTTCTGTGCGTTCTTCTAGGAGTCCTCTGCATTATGCGGCAGCCAATTGTAACTACCAGTGTCTGTTTGCCTTGGTGGGGTCTGGGGCCAGTGTGAACGATCTGGATAAAAGGGGTTGCACCCCGCTCCACTACGCTGCTGCCTCCGACACAGACGGAAAGTACGTCTCACACCTCTCTTACTGTTGTGTGTGTTGTGGTGCCATGACCTTTCACATTTCACTGTAGTCTGGAGAGTATGTTGTGGTGCCATGACCTTTCACATTTCACTGTAGTCTGGAGAGTATGTTGTGGTGCCATGACCTTTCACATTTCACTGTAGTCTGGAGAGTATGTTGTGGTGCCATGACCTTTCACATTTCACTGTAGTCTGGAGAGTATGTTGTGGTGCCATGACCTTTCACATTTCACTGTAGTCTGGAGAGTATGTTGTGGTGCCATGACCTTTCACATTTCACTGTAGTCTGGAGAGTATGTTGTGGTGCCATGACCTTTCACATTTCACTGTAGTCTAGAGTATGTTGTTGGCCGTGTTTGAATACATACTAGTGTTAAATCTGCAGTGTGAAAGCTTGGCCACGTCTCCTTTGGGAAAGTGTCTCTGCTTGCTTATCTGTCTGTCTTGATGTTGGTATAATGATTAGTGAACTCTTGACCTCTGACCTCTAGGTGTCTGGAATATTTGCTGCGAAACGACGCTAACCCAGGGATCAGGGACAATCAGGGCTACAACGCAGTCCATTACGCGTCTGCGTACGGACACCGCCTCTGTCTGGAGCTGGTGAGTCAGAACCACAGGGGACTAGACGCCCTGCATTCACAGACCATTTTGTCTGCGTCCCAAATGGATGTAGGGCCCATAGGGCTCTGGTCAAAAGTAATGCACTATATAGGGAATAGGGTGCCATTTGGGACAGACGTTGATATTCAGTAGGTTTTAAGGTGTGGTTGCATGTTTGTCGTGGCCGCATCGTCACTCTTGATGTTCTTTTTCCAGATTGCAAGTGAAACACCTTTAGATGTGGTAAGTACCAGTTGGTTACTTTTCCTCACACTAGCTTGTTTAAGATACGAATGCAACACCCCAGTATGTCTGCAGGGGCTGGTCACTGAGATTTACAACATGAAACATGCTACTAGACTAACCTTCAAAGTAAATATGTTACAAGTCTAAACTGGCCCGTCCTTGTCTTTCCCCAGCTAATGGAAACCTCAGGGACAGACATCCTGAACGACTCTGATGTCAGAGCTCCCATCAGCCCCCTACACTTAGCTGTGAGTAAAGCCTACCTGCTCCTGTAGGGGTCTCGCCACATGACAAATGGCACCCTATTCCCTATTTAGTGCACTACTTTTGACCAGAACCTTATGGGCCCAGATCAAAAGTACTGCACTACATGGGAAATAGGGTGCTATCTGGGATGCAGGCATGGTGTTGTTTTTCCACGAAAAGTTGATTGTCCAGACACTCACACACCATGTTCCTATCTGTTCCTGATTAGTGTAAAATACATGCATATTTTGACACGGTGATGATGAGGATGATTTCCTTATTTTGCCATTTGAGTTAATCAACCTCCAACAGAGGAGTAGTAGTGTGTTTGTTTCTAAATCTCACGCTTGGCAGGGACCTTCGATGTTGATGCTGGGCGGGAGAAAAAATGGGCACCCGATTTGAGAGACACTGGTCTACTTTAGAGGTCTAGGACTGTTTCTGTTCAGGCATACCACTGGTCTACTATAGGACATTGATTATATTAAGAGTGTATATCTGTTCAGGCATACCACTGGTCTACTATAGGACATTGATTATATTAGGAGTGTATTTCTGTTCAGGCGCACCACTGGTCTACTATAGGACATTGATTATATTAGGAGTGTATATCTGTTCTGGCATACCACTGGTCTACTATAGGACATTGATTATATTAGGAGTGTATATCTGTTCTGGCATACCACTGGTCTACTATAGGACATTGATTATATTAGGAGTGTATATCTGTTCAGGCGCACCACTGGTCTACTATAGGACATTGATTATATTAGGAGTGTATTTCTGTTCAGGCGCACCACTGGTCTACTATAGGACATTGATTATATTAGGAGTGTATATCTGTTCTGGCATACCACTGGTCTACTATAGGACATTGATTATATTAGGAGTGTATATCTGTTCTGGCATACCACTGGTCTACTATAGGACATTGATTATATTAGGAGTGTATATCTGTTCTGGCATACCACTGGTCTACTATAGGACATTGATTATATTAGGAGTGTACAGTGGGGAAAAAAAGTATTTAGTCAGCCACCAATTGTGCAAGTTCTCCCACTTAAAAAGATGAGAGAGACCTGTAATTTTCATCATAGGTACAGGTCAATTATGACAGACAAATTAAGAAAAAAAATTCCAGAAAATCACACTGTAGGATTTTTAATGAATTTATTTGCAGATTATGGTGGAAAATAAGTATTTGGTCACCTACAAACAAGCAAGATTTCTGGCTCTCACAGACCTGTAACTTCTTCTTTAAGAGGCTCCTCTGTCCTCCACTCGTTACCTGTATTAATAGCACCTGTTTGAACTTGTTATCAGTATAAAAGACACCTGTCCACAACCTCAAACAGTCACACTCCAAACTCCACTATGGCCAAGACCAAAGAGCTGTCAAAGGACACCAGAAACAAAATTGTAGACCTGCACCAGGCTGGGAAGACTGAATCTGCAATAGGTGAGCAGCTTGGTTTGAAGAAATCAACTGTGGGAGCAATTATTAGGAAATGGAAGACATACAAGTCCACTGATAATCTCCCTCGATCTGGGGCTCCACGCAAGATCTCACCCCGTGGGGTCAAAATGATCACAAGAACAGTGAGCAAAAATCCCAGAACCACACAGGGGGACCTAGTGAATGACCTGCAGAGAGCTGGGACCAAAGTAACAAAGCCTACCATCAGTAACACACTACGCCACCAGGGACTCAAATCCTGCAGTTCCAGACGTGTCCCCCTGCTTAAGTCCAGGCCCGTCTGAAGTTTGCTGGAGTGCATTTGGATGATCCAGAAGAGGATTGGGAGAATGTCATATGGTCAGATGAAACCAAAATAGAACTTTTTGGTAAAAACTCAACTCGTCGTGTTTGGAGGACAAAGAATGCTGAGTTGCATCCAAAGAACACCATACCTACTGTGAAGCATGGGGGTGTAAACATCATGCTTTGGGGCTGTTTTTCAGCGAAGGGACCAGGACGACTGATCCGTGTAAAGGAAAGAATGAATGGGGCCATGTATCGTGAGATTTTGAGTGAAAACCTCCTTCCATCAGCAAGGGCATTGAAGATGAAACGTGGCTGGGTCTTTCAGCATGACAATGATCCCAAACACACTGCCCGGGCAACGAAGGAGTGGCTTCGTAAGAAGCATTTCAAGGTCCTGGAGTGGCCTAGCCAGTCTCCAGATCTCAACCCCATAGAAAATCTTTGAGGGAGTTGAAAGTCCGTGTTGCCCAGCGACAGCCCCAAAACATCACTGCTCTAGAGGAGATCTGCATGGAGGAATGGGCCAAAATAGTGTTTGAAAACCTTGTGAAGACTTACAGAAAACGTTTGACCTGTGTCATTGCCAACAAAGGGTATATAACAAAGTATTGAGAAACTTTTGTTATTGACCAAATACTTATTTTCCACCATAATTTGCAAATAAAATCATAAAAAATCCTACAATGTGATTTTCTGGAATTTTTTTTCTCATTTTGTCTGTCATAGTTGACGTGTACCTATGATGAAAATTAAAGGCCTCTCTCATCTTTTTAATTTGGAGAACTTGCACAATTGGTGGCTGACTAAATACTTTTTTTCCCCACTGTATATCTGTTCTGGCATACCACTGGTCTACTATAGGACATTGATTATATTAGGAGTGTATATCTGTTCTGGCATACCACTGGTCTACTATAGGACATTGATTATATTAGGAGTGTATATCTGTTCTGGCATACCACTGGTCTACTATAGGACATTGATTATATTAGGAGTGTATATCTGTTCAGGCATACCACTGGTCTACTATAGGACATTGATTATATTAGGAGTGTATATCTGTTCTGGCATACCACTGGTCTACTATAGGACATTGATTATATTAGGAGTGTATATCTGTTCTGGCATACCACTGGTCTACTATAGGACATTGATTATATTAGGAGTGTATATCTGTTCAGGCATACCACTGGTCTACTATAGGACATTGATTATATTAGGAGTGTATATCTGTTCAGGCATACCACTGGTCTACTATAGGACATTGATTATATTAGGAGTGTATATCTGTTCAGGCATACCACTGGACTTTGCTTCAGACTGTGTGTTTGTTTCCATTCAGGCGTACCACGGCCACCACCATGCTATGGAGGTCCTGGTTCAGTCTCTGCTGGATCTAGACGTGAGGAACAGCCAGGGGCGCACCCCTCTGGACCTGAATGCCTTTAAAGGCCATGTGGAGTGTGTTGACGTCCTCATCAACCAGGGAGCCTCCATCCTGGTTAAAGACTTCACCCTGAAGAGGACCCCCATCCACGCTGCAGGTACGCATAGGATATCACGTAAGACCTAGAGATTCTGTAATTCAAAAGTTTTCCTTACCAAGATGGACATTTGTTTGGTCATGTTGCTAGGACGCCAATGTCCACTCTAGGGATATTATATAGCATAGTGTGAAAATGCCCACTACACACTGATCTAAGGTCATTTTTTGTCATTATTGCTGAGGATCTGGGGAGGGTAAGCTGATCCTAGATCAGTGCACAGGGGGACTTCTATCCAGAGCCAGGTACACAGCTAGCAGGTGACAGGCTTCGAGGGCCTCAGCCCCAAAATGTTTTATTATCTGCTGTGTTAACATCATGAGGATGTCATCTACCAATACCACTGTTCTAGAAATCTGTCTGTTCATGTGAAGGTAATAGTCGTCCAGCAATCAGCTCATATCCTCTCTGTTTAGCCTCCTCTAGCTACCAACGGTCAATCATCTCACATTCTTATATCCTCTCTGTTTAGCCTCCTCTAGCTACCAACGGTCAATCATCTCACATTCTTATATCCTCTCTGTTTATCCTCCTCTAGCTACCAACGGTCATTCGGAGTGTTTGCGTTTGCTGATTGGAAATGCTGACCTCCAGAGTGCAGTGGACGTTCAAGACGGGAATGGACAGTAAGTCAATTGGGTTTTGGATACAATTCCTGAAATAAAGAGATTTTGACACTAGGTCTACGTCCCAAATGGCACCCTATGCCCTACTTGGTGCACTACTTTAAACCAGAACCCTATGGGCTCGGGTCAAAAGTAGTGTACCATATAGGGAATAGGTTGCCATTTGGGACTCAGCCTGGTTATTACCAGTTTGTAATATGACCTTGTTGTCTTGTGTATCAGAACCCCTCTGATGCTGTCGGTGCTGAGCGGACACACAGACTGTGTGTACTCACTGCTCAACAAGGGAGCCAGCGTAGAAGCCAAAGACAAGTGGGGCAGAACAGCGCTACACAGAGGGGTGAGGAGGAGAGCTGGCTGTATACGCTCACACACAGAAAGAGACGGGGAGGCTCAAATATACATATTATCTTCAGAAAAGTAGTTGTCCATGGGTAGTGGTGTATTCATCCCTGTAGGGGGACCTGCCTCCAGACATCATTTGTAATAATTGATGATTCATTATTATATCATTGATTATTAGTTATTCAAATCCATTCTTGTCTCCCCGCCCTTCCTCCCAGGCGTTGAGGGGTCATGAGGAGTGTGTGGAGGCCCTGCTGCAGCACAGCGCCAGCTTCCTGGTTCGGGACTGTAAGGGGCGGACCCCTGTCCACCTGGCGGCGGCATCCAGACACATCGGGGTGCTGGGGGGGCTCCTACACGCCGCCCAGTCAGTGGAGACCCTCCCCGTCATCACAGACAACCAGGGCTACACGCCACTACACTGGGCCTGCTACAACGGTACGTACTGGACTAACGGAACACTAGATCTTTTCTGATTTTCTCTCTTCAGCACCGTAAACATGTCCCTGAATTAGGCAGGCCATACAACTAGGGGTGTAACGATTCGATTTGTATCACGATTCGTGGTTGTCGATACGATTCAAGGACGATATTGGTTCATTTAGAACGATACGATCCGAAACGATTCAGTGACTTGAAATCGATTCAGTAACCTTTTAGCCAAAAATTCAACCAGTGTGACTGAAATAAATACCTGGATACTGGACAGTGCAGGTGAAGTTTCCTAGATTCCTGTTCCTTGTAAGGACCGCAATGGTGGCTTGATAATTTCTCGCTCGTCGGCTTCTCCTCTGTCGTCCGCCATGCTATGTTTTGTTGTCTTTGCGCCTTTGCGCTGCTGCTGGCGTGGGGCGATGACGTCACGGATAGGCAGACTGAATCGAGTAATGTTTAAAGCCTTTATCATTAAAAGTGCTAAGAAAAAACATCCATATAAAGTCTGACGTGCTTAAATCCAATGGGTTATTTCCTAGTATCGATACAATCGATTTATTACATTTTAAAACGATGTTAGAGTGATATATGTTGTCCAAAAGGCCAACTCGCCGAGCACAGATCGATGTAGTTGGATCATAGGAATATAAATCGATACATCGATGTAGTAGATGGATCGTTACACCCCTACATACAACGGTACGTACTGACTAACTGGACTGTAGCTCTGTTCTCTCCTCCATGAAGTGTACACTCATTCACTCCCTCTTGTGGCTTGAAAAGCATTCGATTGGTGTGGACGGAGCCATGTGGGGGAATGAACAAGACTACAACAGAATTAGGGGTTATGACTCTCAGTGGAGGACCTTACACTGAAACAGGACTTTGTCAGGGATTGACATAGCATATGTTGTAGCTAAAACATATTTTGTGACTTCACCATTGTCAGATGTGTAGCTTTCTCTGAGAGTATTGTTGTGGTCTGCAGCGACGTCATCTTTTTCCGGTATGAATCAATCTTCCACTAGGCCATGACACGTGTGTAGAGGTGCTGCTGGAACAGGAGGTTTTCCACAAGACCGAGGGCAACTCGTTCAGCCCCCTCCACTGAGCTGTGATCAATGACAACGAGGGGGCTGCAGAGATGCTGATTGACACTCTGGGGCCGGCCATTGTCAACGCCACTGACACCAAGAACCGGTAACTACAGCACATGACAAAGTCCTTTTCTTCTGGAGAATAATGTTGTCTTGGGAATAAAATGACCTCTGGGGTTGGATGAGGGATTGTAGATTACTTTTAATACATCTATTAGTGATTTTATATTTCTATGGTATAAACAGGGTTAATTGAACAAACTTGTTTACAACAGTCCTACATGATATCGGTGAAATAAGTTTCCTCTCTCTCCAGGACCCCCCTGCATGCGGCGGCTTTCACGGACCACGTGGAGTGTCTTCAGCTGCTGCTAGGCCACAACGCCCAGGTCAACTCCCCCGATGCCTCCGGGAAGACCTCCCTCATGATGGCTGCTGAGAACGGACAAACCAACGCTGTCGGTACGCAGCCCCCTCTCCTCCGCTTTGCCTCGCCCAGCCGGCTTAAGTTCAACATGTCTGTTTTACATTTTAATAAGTCGCTTAATTTCCTAATTGAGTTTCTTTATGTTTCTCTGTCTGTGTCAGAGCTGTTGGTGAGCAGTGCCAAAGCAGAGCTCACCCTGCAGGATGCAGTCAAGAACACTGCTCTTCATCTGGCCTGCAGTAAGGTGAGCATCCCCACATGAAGATGACGTTCATCTGAACAGTTGGCTCTCTCTGGTTGAAATTTTGGTCTGACATGTTTGACTCTGGTTTTTAAAGGGGCATGAAACCAGTGCTTTGTTGATATTGGAGAAGATTACAGACAGGAACCTCATCAACTCGACTAACGCAGCCTTACAGACGTACGTATGGTTCAGCTGTATTAATTGGGCCAGAAGAATTAGAAGAAGTGCACTATATAGGGAATAGTCTGGCATTTGGGAGGTATCCTCATTTGCTGCTGGCTAATCTGACGGTACTTTCTCCTCAGGCCGTTACACGTTGCAGCCAGAAATGGTCTGACGGTGGTGGTTCAGGAGCTACTAGTGTGCTCGCAGTCGATGAGAATGGTAAGATCCATAACGCTAACACCGTTTTCTTCTGTACTTCTCTTCTCAATGTGTCCACAAATGTTTCTCTCTAGTCCACTGCTTGGTTATTGTCTTAACTTTGTATCTCCTAGCCTGGTGTTATTTCATGTTTTTCACCAAAAGTGTTATAGTAAACGGTGATGCTCCTGAAGTGACCCTCTGCTGTTCTGTTTGAACCCCTCAGGTTACACGCCTGCCTTGGCCTGCGCCCCCAACAAAGACGTGGCGGACTGCCTGGCGC
This sequence comes from Coregonus lavaretus, assembly GCF_964263955.1. Lineage (NCBI taxonomy): Eukaryota > Metazoa > Chordata > Actinopteri > Salmoniformes > Salmonidae > Coregonus > Coregonus lavaretus. Next base: position 625,518 of record NW_028159512.1, read on the forward strand.
TGATCCTGGCCACCATGATGCCCGTGTCCCCCTGCAACCCGGCGCCCAGCCTGTCCTTCAGTGCCATTAACCACTACACCACCAGCCCCTCCAAGAGTGTGACCTTCGACAGCCTGCCCGTGCTGCGCAGCGAGCACAGCTCCTACTGCAGCTTCAACAACATCGGCCACCGCGACCACGATGGAGGCTTCTACAAGGATGAGGAACTCAACGACTCAGACTCAAAGACATACTGAGGGGGGTGGTGGTCGCTGCCCAGGAGAGGAGCCAAGGGCAGGCGGATGGACAGTGAAGTGGGGCAGAGGCCACAAACAAATCCACACATACACACCGTGTCTTAAATCACCACAGCCAGCTTTGGGAGGGCACGAGCCGAGACAGTCCGCACAGGAGCCTTAAGAGTCCCGCAGTTGGAGAGAGAGAAATGGAGGGAGGGAGGGAGGGAGAGGGGGAGGCACAACAGGCTGGCTGGCCACACTCATCCTCTCATACCACCAGGTGTCCTTCCAGCAGATACTGGACTTCAGAGGAACTGCTGCTGCTATACCCCACCTTTACCTTTACCCACAAAGGTCCTAAACGGTAGAAACTGTCCAGCCAACAGACAGACGGACACCTTATGACGGCAATAACCTGTAGTCCAAGGGGATAGTAGCACTTCACTGAGTGAAAAACAGACATGGACCAAAAGATGTGGAAGAAGCCTTTTCAAAACCTGTTTTGACAGTAGAAATGGGATTGAGCGTTTTGGCCTGAGAAAAAACATAAGGAGTGATGTTTCATTTAAAGTTTTATGAGAGTGATGGTCATGTTTATCCGCACACTAAGACAGTCAGAACGCACCTAGCCTCTTGTCTGTAATCCATGTGGGAGGAGGGGAAATCATTTATTTTTTATGAACAAACATTTTAATAAAATCATTCATGTCTTAAGCTCCTGACCCTCTGTGGGAACCAAAGAATCGTAGTATTTGCTCTCATGAGTAATTTCAAAGAATTTCCATCCCCAATGGCACCCTATTCCCTTTATAGTACACTACTTTTGACCAGGGCCATAGGGTTCTGGTCAAAAGTAGTGTACTCTATAAAGAATAGGGTGCCATTTAGATTTTGCATTTGTATGTGAGCGACAGGACTTTTTACATTTGCGTTATTAAACCTACCTGTCCTTTGCCCTCTAGAAAATATTTTAGAAAGTAAATTATTAATTCATGTATTCTTTCTTGTGATATTTATGTCATCATTTTGTGCCTTCTTTAGTTACTGAGGGGAGGTTAGGAGAGTAGGGGCAGCTGTATGAGCGAAAACAATGATGCACACTAAGTACTACAACGTTTGTGAAAAGCACTGATACTATTCCGAGGCATACGAGGGGGAAAACATGCCTCCCTTGGAGAGGAGAAACACTGTAAACCAATGGTAGGACAGCAGCATTTAGATTTTCTTCTGTTGAAAAAAATATATATATATTATTTGTCTTGGTCTTATAATCAATGTATTTTGACAGGTTTTGCTTGCTTAACTTCTTCAAAAAAATGAAACCACTCAATCCTTTTATGTGATTGCTTGTTCAAACCCCCGTTTTTGTCTCTTTGAAAATAATTTTAACTGGAAATATGTACAATACATATGCTATGTTCGTCAAATCAGGATCAGGAGGTTCACAGGTTTTTTCGTGTCCTTTTTTTTCTTTAAAAGGATGAAACTAGCATGTACATATGAAATAGTGACTGAATTCGAAACTCCCATGAATTCTTTCAGTATCTGAAGATTGCTGTATATTTTATGAGTAATAAAATAAAGAAATGAGTTATGTTATTTAATAATGAACTATGGGTTATCTGTTTTATGTGACAACCGCAGTATCAATTTCTAGGTGACAGTGGTGCTAATCCCAAAAGAAAGGCTACATACAACAAGGAACAAGAAGTCTATTGGCAAAGTGATGAATATTGCATGTACCTTGGCCTAACGGTGTGGGTTATGTATTTTATTTTTCATGGCGTCCTCAACATTACAGTTTTAAGGGCAACAATAGCCTACATTTGTTTACAACTCGCAGGATTTCCATACATGAGCTTTCAACAACACAGAGTGTTGCATCAGCACGAGATCGAAAGTGTGTCAAATCTGTACAGGTCATTGTTACGTCATCACTGATAAATGTTGAAACTGATCAAAAACCGCTGGAGCAGTTCAGTCTAATCCTCCCTAGTGCTGGAGGATTGCGTTTGTTTTCGCTCTGGATGCGCGTTCATTTTGGCAAGGAAATGTGCTGATTTTGCAAGGAGATGGAGAATAAAGAGTTCAAGGTAGACATGTTATTTATTTTTAAATCTTCAATTATATTAATTACTGTGGATTAAATATTGTTTAACAAATGAAATAATGTGCTATTCATGCTGTAATATCAAACTAGAAAGTATATGGCCGGGGAGTCATGAGAGTTGGCTAAAGGTACAGTAGGGTCAAATGGGGGTCAAAGGTTATGACAGCACCTTCATAAATTCGTCCAAAATGGCACCCTATTCCCTATGTAGGCTAGTGTACTACTTTTGACCAGGAGCCATAGAAGGGTTGGCTGACGTCACGAAAATGATGCTCGCGCATCGATGGCCGGAAGTCGTGTATCTTGTTATGATTCTGTACCTCAGCTAACAACAAGCTGCCATGTGGGGAATCGTAGCTCTATGGCATGTTTCAGCTCGTTGTATGGTGTTATTGATACCATGTCTTGTTTTGAGGTGTTTTGACTGATATCATGTCTATGCAATGACTAGAATTCGCTACCTAGCTAACCAACAACAACTGTAACAATGTATTTGAGACGAGTTCATTGTTCAAATGTATTTATGTTTGCATTAAACATTTAGAGACTAAATATAGTTTACATGTTGTCTAAGTCAAACCCTGTCTATTTTGCCCCATAGTTGCATGCCAGTTTTGTTGCTAAACAACCAACCCCTCTATAGAGTGTTACAGTGGAGGTGTGATAATACCCATAAAACCTAGCGGTCAAACAGGGAAATGGTTCCAATCGTTTTTCCACCATTAATTTTTCCCATAGGCGATTTTAGAAACACATAAAATAAGGGCTGTATTTCGTGTAGGCTTTTATTTTTATTTTATTTTTATTTATTTCACCTTTATTTAACCAGGTAAGCCAGTTGAGAACAGGTTCTCATTTACAACTGCGACCTGGCCAAGATAAAGCAAAGTAGTGCAATAAAAACAACACAGAGTTACATATGGGGTAAAAAAACATAAAGTCAGAAATACAACAGAAAATATATATACAGTGTGTGCAAATGTAGCAAGTTATGGAGGTAAGGCAATAAATAGGCTATAGTGCAGAATAATTACAATAGTATTAACACTGGAATGCTAGATGTGCAAGAGATTATGTGCAAATAGAGATACTGGGGTGCAAAAGAGCAAAATAAATAACAATATAGGGATGAGGTAGTTGGGTGGGCTAATTTCAGATGGGCTGTGTACAGGTGCAGTGATCGGTAAGGTGCTCTGACAACTGATGCTTAAAGTTATTGAGGGAGATAAGAGTCTCCAGCTTCAGAGATTTTTGCAATTCGTTCCAGTCATTGGCAGCAGAGAACTGGAAGGAATGGCGGCCAAAGGAGGTGTTGGCTTTGGGAATGACCAGTGAGATATACCTGCTGGAGCGCAGACTACGGGTGGGTGCTGCTATGGTGACCAATGAGCTAAGATAAGGCGGGGATTTGCCTAGCAGTGATTTATAGATGGCCTGGAGCCAGTGGGTTTGACGACGAACATGTAGTGAGGACCAGCCAACAAGAGCGTACAGGTCACAGTGGTGGGTAGTGTATGGGGCTTTGGAGACAAAACGGATGGCACTGTGATAGACTACATCCAGTTTGCTGAGTAGAGTGTTGGAGGCTATTTTGTAAATGACATCGCTGAAGTCAAGGATCGGTAGGATAGTCAGTTTTACGAGGGCATGTTTGGCAGCATGAGTGAAGGAGGCTTTGTTGCGAAATAGGAAGCCGATTCTAGATTTAACTTTGGATTGGAGATTCTTTATGTGAGTCTGGAAGTTGAGTTTACAGTCTAACCAGACACCTAGATATTTGTAGTTGTCCACATACTCTAGGTCAGACCCGTCGAGAGTGGTGATTCTAGTTGGGTGGGCGGGTGCTAGCAGCGTTCGATTGAAAAGCATGCATTTAGTTTTACTAGTGTTTAAGAGCAGTTGAAGGCTACTGAAGGATTGTTGTATGGCATTGAAGCTCGTTTGGAGGTTTGTTAACACAGTGTCCAATGAAGGGCCAGATGTATACAAAATGGTGTCGTCTGTGTAGAGGTGGATCTGAGAGTCACCAGCAGCAAGAGCGACATCATTGATATACACGGAGAAAAGTGTCGGCCCAAGAATTTAACCCTGTGGCACCCCCATAGAGACTGCCATAGGTCCAGACAACAGGCCCTCCGATTTGACACACTGAACTCTATCTGAGAAGTAGTTGGTGAACCAGGCGAGGCAGTCATTTGAGAAACCAAGGCTATTTAGTCTGCCAATAAGAATGCGGTGGTTGACAGAGTCGAAAGCCTTGGCCAGGTCGATGAAGACGGCTGCACAGTACTGTCTATTATCAATCGCGGTTATAATATCGTTTAGGACCTTGAGCGTGGCTGACGTGCACCCGTGACCAGCTCGGAAACCGGATTGCATAGCGGAGAAGGTACGGTGGTATTCGAAATGGTCGATGATCTGTTTGTTAACTTGGCTTTCGAATACTTTCGAAAGGCAGGGCAGGATGGATATAGGTCTGTAGCAGTTTGGATCTAGAGTGTCACCCCCTTTGAAGAGGGGGATGACCGCGGCAGCTTTCCAATCTCTGGGGATCTCAGACGTTATGAAAGAGAGGTTGAACAGACTAGTAATAGGGGTTGCGACAATTTCGGCGGCTAGTTTTAGAAAGAAAGGGTCCAGATTGTCTAGCCCAGCTGATTTGTAGGGGTCCAGATTTTGCAGCGCTTTCAAAACATCAGCTGTCTGAATTTGTGTGAAGGAGAAGCGGGGGGGGCATGGGCAAGTTGCAGCAGAGGGTGCAGAGTTGGTGGCCGGGTTAGTGGTAGCCAGATGGAAAGCATGGCCAGCTGTAGCAAAATGCTTGTTGAAATTCTCGATTATTGTAGATTTATCGGTGGTGATAGTGTTTCCTAGCCTCAGTGCAGTGGGCAGCTGGGAGGAAGTGCTCTTATTCTCCATGGACTTTACAGTGTCCCAAAACTTTTTGGAGTTAGTGATACAGGATGTAAATTTCTGTTTGAAAAAGTTAGCCTTTGCTTTCCTGACTGCTTGTGTATATTGGTTCCTAACTTCCCTGAAAAGTTGCATATCGCGGGGGCTATTTGATGCTAATGCTGTACGCCACAGGATGTTTTTGTGCTGGTCAAGGGCAGTCAAGTCTGAGGAGAACCAGGGGCTATATCGGTTCTTAGTTCTGTATTTTTTGAATGGGGCATGTTTATTTAAGATTGAGAGGAAATTACTTTTAAGGAACAACCAGGCATCCTCTACTGACGGAATGAGATCTATATCCATCCAGGATACCTGGGCCAGGTCAATTAGGAAGGCCTCCTCGCTAAAGTGTTTTAGGGAGCGTTTGACAGTGATGAGGGGTGGCCGTTTGACCGCGGACCCGTTACGGACGCAGGCAATAAGGCAGTGATCGCTGAGATCCTGGTTGAAGACAGCTGAGGTGTATTTAGAGGGTATGTTAGTCAGGATGATATCTATGAGGGTACCCATGTTTACGGATTTAGGGTTGTACCTGGTAGGTTCGTTGATAATTTGCGTGAGGTTGAGGGCATCTAGCTTGGATTGTAGGATGGCTGGGGTATTAAGCATATCCCAATTTAGGTCACCAAGCAGTACAAACTCTGAGGATAAATGGGGGGCAATCAATTCACATATGGTGTCCAGGGCACAGCTGGGGGCTGAGGGGGGTCTGTAGCAAGCGGCAACAGTGAGAGACTTATTTCTGGAAAGGTGGATTTTTAGAAGTAGAAGCTCAAACTGTTTGGGCACAGACCTGGATAGTATGATAGAGCTCTGCAGGCTATCTCTACAGTAGATTGCAACTCCACCCCCTTTGGCAGTTCTATCTAGACGGAAAATGTTATAGTTGGGGATGGACATTTCAGAATTTTTGGTGGCCTTCCTGAGCCAGGATTCAGACACTGCTAGAACATCAGGGTTGGCAGAGTGTGCTAACGCAGTGAATAACTCAAACTTAGGAAGTAGACTTCTGATATTTATGTGCAAGAAACCAAGACTTTTGCGATTACAGAAGTCATCAAATGATAGCGCCTGGGGAGTAGGAGTGATACTGAGGGCTGCAGGGCCTGGGTTAGCCTCTACATCACCAGAGGAACAGAGGAGGACTAGAATAAGGATACGGCTAAAGGCTTTAAGAACTGGTCTTCTAGTGCGTTGGGTACATAGAATAAAGGGGGCAGATTTCCGGGTGTTATAGAAAAGATTCAGGGCATTATGTACAGACAAGGATATGGAAGGATATGAGTAAAGTGGAGGTAAACCTAAGCGTTGGGTAACAATGAAAGAGATAGCATCGCTGGAGTCATCAATTGAGTCGGTCTCCGCGTGTATAGGGGAAGGTGCAAAGGAGCTATCTAAGGCAGGTTTAGCTAGGCTGGGGGGTCTACAGTGATATAGTACAATTAGAAATAACCGAAACAACAATAAACTAACCATGTTTGGGCTGAGGCTAAACATAAACAGGATGTAGTACCGTAAAAAGGAACAGTCCAGCAGATATCAGCTGTATATCTGAGTTATCATAAGGTCCGGTGGTGAAGCACTAGTAAGAGGCCACGGCTAGCGTGTGCTAGCGGGCCAGGGCTAGCAGATGGATGGAATCTTCGTGGTTAACGTCGTAACCACATCAGACGATTTCGTCGGCAGACCAGTCGTGTAGGATCGGCGGGGCTCCGTGTCAACACTAGGTGGTCCCGTCCGGTTGACAGAGAGGTAGATAGCCGGGAGATGGGCGATGGGCCTAGCTCAGGATGATTAGCCAGACCACAGCGTCCGTTTTGTTGTAGCTGGCTGGTGGTAGCTAGCTGGTAGCGATGAATCCGGAGTTAAAGGTCCAGTGATTCAGTGATTCCGGCGGAAAAACTGATATGTTCTGGGTCGATAACGCGCTGTGCAGACTGGCCGAATATCCGGTGATCAATGTCCAGTGATTAAAATTAATCCCGCGGAAAAAAATCCAATGTTCTGGGTGAAACACCGCTAGCTGTGGCTAATAGCAAGTAGCTAGTTAGCTGGCTAGCTAGTTTCAACTGGAGATTCTAGATTCTAGATAAAGGTAAGTCGATAATAGAATCCGTTCCACATTGAGTGAGGCGGGTTGCAGGAAAGTATATTTTGTAGAAGGATGAAAAGTCTGATAGGGAAATATGTACGAAAAATACAAAAAACAGGGTATTTACAGGCTATTTACAGACACACGACAGAAACAGGACTGCACTACTTCGCCATCTTGGAAAAAAGTGGCGTGACGTTTTTGTAACCATGTAAATCTCTCTCGGACAAGTTGATGTATTTGATGTATTTTTCTATTACATGTATGACATTTCATTGAGATATTTTGTGTTTTAATGACGCAAAATTGAATTACAGCCTAACTCTGCTTTCTGTTGTCGCCATCAGGCTGCAGTGGTGACCTTCACTACCGTGACCCACAAGGATGAAACTTCCCAGACCAGCCTCACCCTCAGCAGGGGAAAGAGAAGCTACCCAGACCTACACACCTTTGTGCAGGACATGAAGGACGAGTAAGTTGCTCTTTGGCTTCCCCATGCATCCCCTAGATATGTTCCCTATCTCAATTGCATACTCCTCGTGTCCTCTCTTCTCAAAACCCATTGGATGAGAAAGCCAGAGGTCCCGCCCTTCTGACCTTCTCATCCAATGGGTTTTGAGAAGGAGGCGAGGAGATTGAGAGTCTCCCATAGTCTCGGGCCAATACAAAGGACTCAACGGACCAAATAACCAATCAGGGATGTCTGGGTGTGGCCTAGTTCCATAGAGGTCCATCCATAACGTAGTCTAAGATAATAGAGGTAATGTCCATCCATAACGTAATCTAAGATAATAGAGGTAATGTCCATCCATAACGTAATCTAAAATAATAGAGGTAATGTCCATCCATAACGTAATCTAAAATAATAGAGGTAATGTCCATCCATAACGTAATCTAAAATAATAGAGGTAATGTCCATCCATAACGTAATCTAAAATCATAGAGGTAATGTCCATCCATAACGTAATCTAAAATAATAGAGGTAATGTCCATCCATAACATAGTCTAAGATAATAGAGGTAATGTCATGTAGTTCATTGTGTACTTGCATTTATTTACTTTTCAGCCATTGGAATCTGCTGAGTGAGAATATGCGTGCCGGGGTGAGTTATAGTCACCTCTAAAGTAGTTAATGTTGGTAAAATGGACCAAACATTCATTTGTGGAAATCCTGCAGGACCTTTAATCCTGAACCACTGCTTTAATTGACTAGCTTGAGTAAATGGTTCTACATTTTATATCAGTGCAGCCCCTTTAACAAACTAACTCTGTATGGTCTTTTAACATTGCAGATGAGCAGACATGAGTTTAGTGCCAAGTGCATGGATATTGTAGCATGGGTGATGGAGTCTACATCCACTGTGGTTGTTCCCGCCCTTGACCTCACCATGCAGATAGAGCTCTCTGATTCGCCAAGCTCTTCTGGATCAGGAAGTAATGAGGCAGGAGAGGTGACCTCTCTTGGCCGCAGCGTCAGATTCAGCTGTAGTGGAGGACCCAGCAGGTGCACCAGCGCCAGAACTGCCTGCAGCACACGCACTCCCACGCCTTTCCCCTCCTCTCACAGGTACCTAGCCCTATCCCCTCCTCTCACAGGTACCTAGCCCTATCCACGCATCTCACAGGTACCTAGCCTTATCCACGCCTCTCACAGGTACCTAGCCCTATCCATGCCTCTAACAGGTACCTAGCCCTATCCATGCCTCTCACAGGTACCTAGCCCTATCCGCTCCTCTCAAAGGTACCTAGCCCTATCCTCTCCTCGCACAGGTACCTAGCCCTATCCCCTCCTCTCAAAGGTACCTACCCCTATCCCCTCCTCTCACAGGTACCTACCCCTATCCACGCCTCTCAAAGGTACCTAGCCCTATCCCCTCCTCTCACAGGTACCTACCCCTATCCACGCCTCTCAAAGGTACCTAGCCCTATCCCCTCCTTTCACAGGTACCTAGCCCTATCCCCTCCTCTCACAGGTACCTACCCCTATCCACGCCTCTCACAGGTACCTAGCCCTATCCCCTCCTCTCACAGGTACCTAGCCCTATCCCCTCCTCTCACAGGTACCTAGCCCTATCCCCTCCTCTCACAGGTACCTACCCCTATCCCCTCCTCTCACTGGTACCTACCCCTATCCACGCCTCTCACAGGTACCTAGCCCTATCCCCTCCTCTCACAGGTACCTACCCCTATCCACGCCTCTCACAGGTACCTAGCCCTATCCCCTCCTCTCACAGGTACCTAGCCCTATCCCCTCCTCTCACAGGTACCTAGCCCTATCCATGCCTCTAACAGGTACCTAGCCCTATCACCTCCTCTCACAGGTACCTAGCCCTATCCACGCCTCTCACAGGTACCTAGCCTTATCCATGCCTCTCACAGGTACCTAGCCCTATCCATGCCTCTAACAGGTACCTAGCCCTATCCATGCCTCTCACAGGTACCTAGCCCTATCCCCTCCTCTCACAGGTACCTAGCCCTATCCCCTCCTCTCACAGGTACCTAGCCCTATCCCCTCCTCTCACAGGTACCTACCCCTATCCCCTCCTCTCACAGGTACCTACCCCTATCCACGCCTCTCACAGGTACCTAGCCCTATCCCCTCCTCTCACAGGTACCTACCCCTATCCACGCCTCTCACAGGTACCTAGCCCTATCCCCTCCTCTCACAGGTACCTAGCCCTATCCCCTCCTCTCACAGGTACCTAGCCCTATCCATGCCTCTAACAGGTACCTAGCCCTATCACCTCCTCTCACAGGTACCTAGCCCTATCCACGCCTCTCACAGGTACCTAGCCTTATCCATGCCTCTCACAGGTACCTAGCCCTATCCATGCCTCTAACAGGTACCTAGCCCTATCCATGCCTCTCACAGGTACCTAGCCCTATCCCCTCCTCTCAAAGGTACCTAGCCCTATCCTCTCCTCTCACAGGTACCTAGCCCTATCCCCTCCTCTCAAAGGTACCTAGCCCTATCCTCTCCTCTCACAGGTACCTACCCCTATCCCCTCCTCTCACAGGTACCTACCCCTATCCACGCCTCTCAAAGGTACCTAGCCCTATCCCCTCCTCTCACAGGTACCTACCCCTATCCACGCCTCTCAAAGGTACCTAGCCCTATCCCCTCCTTTCACAGGTACCTAGCCCTATCCCCTCCTCTCACAGGTACCTACCCCTATCCACGCCTCTCACAGGTACCTAGCCCTATCCCCTCCTCTCACAGGTACCTAGCCCTATCCCCTCCTCTCACAGGTACCTAGCCCTATCCCCTCCTCTCACAGGTATCTAGCCCTATCCCCTCCTCTCACAGATACCTAGCTCTATCCCCTCCTCTTTTTGCAGGTATTTCCTGTTATAGGTACAAATATCCATTCCAGATCCACTTAGTGAGAAATACTACTTAGATACTACACAACCACTCGTGGTGCTAGGCAACGTTTACTCTGAATGTTAATGTTTGCTCTGAGTGTGGTTTGAGATGGTTCACAATGCTTCCTTTGAATAATAATAACAAGGTTGAGTTTGTGTCCCAAATTCTTGGATCATATTTTTTATTTTGTTACCATATACTATTCATTTATGTTGTGCATTCTGCAGGTCCATGACCTCTTTGCTAAGTGAGAACGAAGAGCGATATGTCTCCTCACCTGAGGGTGGCGATAGAGAGATGAGACACAGACAACACTCAGCACCACTGAGATCTGTGTTTGGCATCTCTGAGGACTCTGTCTTCGACATGGTCCAGAGCGGCCAGTCGCAGGGTGACATCGTACCGCTGCCCAAACGGAGTAGACAGGAGAAATACAGACCTAGCAAAATGTCAACGGACGGCAAGTTTATGATGGGTATTGTCGAGTTGGTTATAAACCTTCTCAACTCCAGATTGGCTGAGCTAATGCGAAGTGTCAGTCAGGGAACTCTAGTTCTGCTGACTGGAAGTATCTCAGCAAGTCAACAGTTTGCCCAAGAGATGCTAAGCATGGCGACTTCTAAGATGTATTCCCATGCCATAGAGCATATTGCGCTCGGCCACAAGTCTCCCCTTGAGTTAGAGAGGGAGCTTGAGGCCATCTTGGGTCCTCTGGCTGGACAGGTCATAGTCATCATCATAGATAGCATCATCAAGGCTAAAGCCAACGGAGGAAATGAGGGGAGAGCGTCCAGCCCCTTGACCTATTTTCTAACTGCCATTTCGGCAGAAATACAAAGCCTAGTGGTTCACAGATCGGCTAGCAGACCATCCACCAGACTGTCCAACAACGACCCACTGCTGAACATTTCCAAGTCAAAGGTCTTAAGATCAGTTCTGCTCAAAATGGCAGAGCTCTTTGGCCAAGGTCCAAGTGAAACCTGTCTAGTTCCACTAGTCCAGAGTCAGTCCAACAACTCCATTTGCGACTGGACTGTGAATGCAGGCACCATTCATCCAAGTACATTTCTGTCCGACAACAGAGTGACAGAAGTGTCATCCGATGTTGTGGATCTTGTACTTGAGGTTTTTTGGATAACAGGATTTTTGGATAACAGGAACCCGTCAAGGCCACAGAGTGCCTGCTCCCACAACTCAGCTAGTGGAGCAATAGATATGAGAGCTCTTGCTGGGGACTTGGTCAGACAGGTGTCTGTCAAACTCAGCCCATTTGTCTCTGAGAGTCAACTCTCCACCATGTCCATGACAGATCTGTCATCATCTTTTTCTGACTCCACCTTGAAGCAGTTGTGTTCTCGCTCTGTTGTTGCTCTGGCAACTGCCTGTCAAGCAATCAAAACAGAGCTTGAGAACCAGAGACCTACCAACCTGGCAGCCAGAGACCTACTATCGTCTCTGGTAGAGACCATTGAGGACATGGATATCTCTGACATCCTCCAGGGCCCGTCGGCCATTTTGGAGGAGGCTGCTGTGATAAAGCACCCAGAGATGTCCACCTCGACAATATAAAGTTGACATCCTCCATGGTCAACCAGTGGAGGAGTATATTGTCAAAGCTGAGCAATGCATCACTCAGGTCATTCAGGATGCAGCTGTGACATATACTGCTGCGCTGGATAAAACCGACACTTGTGGGAAACTGTCGGAAATCCTATCTGTCCATGTTTCCTCAGAGAATATTGAGGAGGCATCCTCTGATCTCTTTGGTGGAATTATTTCCGACCTGCATGAGGTATCTGAGGTCAATAAGGCCTCCATGCGTACGAAATCAGGTCGCAAAATGTTCTGGGTGGAAGTGAGTTCAGGTTCCCAGAAGATTTATACCAAAACCCTGGACAAACTAAGGAAGCTGTTCACCTCCCACCATCTCACTGAGGGAAAAAATACTCCTGTGCAAATCGAGCTTTCTGCAACTGGACTACTTGTAACTGAGGCCACTGTGCAGGAATCTCCTGTAACTGAGGCCACTTTGGCAGTGTCTCCTGTACAGAAGACAGACAGTAAGACCCTTCTAAGTCCCCAGCCTCAGCCTACCAGCTCACCCTCGACACCTGCACTAAAGGGGTAATCAAACAGGTGATCTCGGTGCTGAGGGTGGACACTTCAAAGGAAGACTGCTCCGCTTCCGTTGGGGAGAGCACGTCAAATTCATCCTTCGACTTCAACCAGAAGTTGGACTCGATAATTTCGAAATTGGAGGACCTCACCATTTCGAGTGATGTGACATCAGCCGAGATTGCCACACTCACGCGATCTCTTAGTGCAGCCAGCAGAACCTCTAACATTTCCATCCAGAGCTTTCACAGTGCTGAGTTCCGAGCTAAGGCCAAACACATTGTGAGTGAGACCATTCTCAGAGCTGCTAGCAAAGCCAGCCATTCTTTGCTACAGAGCATGCCTAGCACCACCTTCTCACACCATGCGGTTTCTACAGCCGAAGATATAGTAAATATTATCATGCAAGACCTTGAAAGTGTATCCCAGTACACTGTGGACGACGCAGACTCCTTCCCACTAGGAGAGAAAAAGCTGGAGTTCCAGCTCAAACCCAGAGTTGTCTTTGACAACTTATTGGATGCTGCTCAAACCATGTACCACAGAGTAAAGGATAGACTGAACATCTTTTTCTCTTTTCCACCAGTGTCAGTCACCACAGCCAAATATGTGCTGGACTCCGCCCCTGTGGAGACACTCAGACATTCTAAGTCCGCTGACACTGCTCTTGTTGAGGACAGGAGCCGCCCTCCGTCTGTGAGAAGTGAGAAGCCTTTGTCAAAAGTCTGTTTGGCTAAAAGGTCTAAAGCCCTTGTGTCTTCGAGTGGCTCTTCAACAGACCACCATATAATTGACACATGCAGTGAGGATGTCACTCTGCCCACCAGGAGTATGTCAGTTGTGAGCAACAACAGTTTGAAGAGAGCCTCTCCTCTCCACGGCAGTGGATTGAGTGAAAGTTGCAAACCTCTTGTGGCTCTAAAAGACGTAACAGTGGCAGTCAGCCAAGAAGGCTTTAGCAAAACTGCAAAGAAGACGCTCAGCTTGATCCTAAATGTGATCAAGTGTAGAGTGGCCAACTCTGAGAGTTCATCTGTTGGGCAGATTGCAAGTGAGGAGTGTCTGATAGCCACTAACATGTTAGACTCTGTACTGGAGAGCCTTGACCAGTTGCCTGACATGAGCGCTGCCGATGAAATCACAAGGACAGAATCCCATACCTCTATCGCAATGGACGAGACAGGTTCACGGTCAACGCTTGTGAGCCAACAAGAAATAAACATATCTGACACCAATATCATAGTGAAAACTATAATGGACACATTGAAGACGGACGACCCAGAGATGACTTCAGCAGAAGAACATCTGGATAGGCTCCTGTCAGTTGAAGCCCTTCAAGGTGCATCTGGCAACCTGATCGCAAAGGTCCATGGTCTCATTCAGGAGATAACCATAAACCGCCAGCTTCAATCCATGGTTGGCCACAGAAGCCTCTCTCAACCAGCGCTGCCTAAACCAGCCCTGAGGAAGCTGTCAAAGGACGATGCCTCAGAGCTCATTTACAACTTTGCCCAGACTTCTGTTAGGAGACTCCTGGGGCAGTGTATGGGAAGGCCTATGCCACCATCGGCTGAAATGGTTTTGGATCAGGTCATCAAGTTGATGACAGACGTGGTGATGGACAGCCTGACTTATGTGTCCAAGTCTACAATGGAGGATGGTAAGTGAAAGTACCTATTTTCATCTGCATAGGACTTAATTGTAACATGATGCTCAATACATTGCGTTTTATGATGTGAAATTCACTGGTTGTGTCCAAAATGGCACCTTCTTCCATATTTAGTGCACTACTTTTGACCAGACCCTATGGGCCCTGGTCAAAAGTAGTGCACTATAAAGTGAAGAGAATGCCATTTGGGATGCAGTGACTGACTTCAATGGCTGCGTCCTCTTCTCCCAGTTATTGTACACAGGTCGGTCACACTAGCGTGCTCTTCTCACTCAGACACCAGCAATGCCACAAGTGACATCACTCATGGTGTTGTAGCTGACCTTAATGCTACTGAGGAATTCCCTGCCAGGAGCCTTAGCCCGGCTGATGTAAAGGCTGACGGCATGGCCCGTCTTCCCTCTGCCAGAGGGGAAGAGACTAAGAAGAACAGGAAGTGGCGTTTCCTACCGAAAATGCATAAGTTTCCAAAGATCATGATTAAGGTAGGGTGCTCTGTGTTTTGAGATTACCTCTGTAAGGCAGGGCTGAAATTTACCCTACAGATTCACTACACCCCTATTGTCTCTCAGCATTAGAACAAAACTGTTGTCATTGTCTTTAGGAGGTTGAGTGAGGACGCTGTAATGCAATCCTAATACACATGGGAGAGTCCCAAATGGCACCCTATTCCCTATATAGTGCACGACTTTTTACCAGAGCTCTCTGGGCCCTTGTCAAAAGTAGTGCCTTACGTAGCGAATAGGGTGCCTTTTAGGATGCACACTCTGTATTTTACACAGGCTCAGTTGTCCTGATGTGTTTTGTCAACAGCTGTTCAAGACAAAAGGGGAACCGAAGAGACACCCTGAACAGGATGCGCTGCCTACCAAACATCTCAGAGAGACTCATATTTCACAGGGTAAGTGATAAGCATCGATAATGTCATATTGATGTATCACCCTATGACAAGCTTGTTAAAACAGTGACAACAGATACAGGCAGACCGACGGACAGACATGCAGACAGACAGGCAGACTGACAGGCAGACGGACGGGCAGACAGACATACAGGCAGACAAAAAGACAGGCAAACAGGCAGACAGACAGACGGACAGGCAGACGGACAGGCAGGCAGGCAGACAGACAGACAGACTGACGGACAGACAGACAGACAGACAGACAGGCAGACAGGCATACAGACGGACAGACAGGCAGACGGACAGACAGGCAGACAGGCAGACAGACGGACAGGCAGACGGACAGACGGACAGACACAAACACACACATTCATTTTCTGATTATGAAATGTTCTCATGACAGATGCTGAGTGTGAGGTTCCAGAGGTTCCATCCACTTCCCCACCCAAGGAGGACCTGACAACCACACCGGCCCCTGCTCCCCAGGAGTCCCAGTCCCGTAAACGCCCACTCATAGTCAGGGTGTTACACGCTCTCTCCAGAGCCATCTCCAAACCATTCACAGGAGCTTCTGGGAAGAATAATTAGCCAAATGCCTGATTTTATTAATATGATATTTTAATCAGAGCCTTTATTTAATAAAACATTACTGCATTGATTTCTGTCTATAGTAGTCTTCATGTATGTGCAAGATAACGGTAAAGTACTTCAAACCACATAGTCAAAAGTATTCATAGTGAAGTACCGTTTATGATTATTGATTGTGGAAATACACATAATACAGAAAAGTTGTTGTCACATATAAAGACAGACATAAAGGAGAACTCCGTAGACCAGTCACATTCTCAAGCCATAACTAAATCCATGAATGGATCTCCTATAAGATGACAGGAGAACATTTGTAACACTTTCTATGAAGCCTATATCTATAATGCATACACTCAAGTCATTTACATTTTACATTTTAGTCATTTAGCAGAAGCTCTTATCCAGAGCGACTTACAGTTAGTGTGTGCATACATTTTTTTTTTCATACTGTCATACACTCATAATGACTTAACTGAGTTAAGTGTTAAGTAAAGTGCAGTTATAAACACATAATGAGGGCTTATTATGTATTTCTTGCAATAAAAAAAGAAAAATGCTACTAGTTTATTAAATATTCATGACTGCTATTGCACGGCTCATGTCCACACTTCTGTACAATAGGGGGCAGTAATGCACCATAACGTTGGATGCCAACTGCCTATAAACCCCACTGAAGAAGAAAAAGCTACTCATGTAATGCATGCTGGAAAGCAGACAAAACTAATGATTTGCAAGAGATCTAAACACGATTTATAAGCTACTGAACAACAAGTCCAAGAAATCATTGCTAACCGCGTTTGCACTTTGAACAGATTTCTCGACAATAATAATGGAAGATGTGACTGGGGCTCAGCTCATTGCAGAGGCACTAAAAGCTCAGGTGAAGTGTGTGCAATATATATAAAACAGTGTTATACTGTGTAACCGTGTTGCTAATAATATATTAGTCGCTGATCATGTCCTTGGCAGTGAGAATGTAACACTATGAGTTGTGAAAGTGTGCCATAGGTCATTGCACTGGTATAGCTAACTATTAATATTGTTGTAGAAAAACATTTAGATGTTTATGTGGAATAGTATATGTTAACACCCTTGTTGATGCATGCCAATGTGTGTGTCAATGCAAAGAAAATCTAAACTACATTGTAACAATTCATATACAATTCAGTATGAAAATGTATGCACTCACTAACTGTAAATCGCTCTGGATAAGAGCGTCTGCTAAATGACTAAAAATGTTTAAAAAAAGGTAAATATACTGTATCTACATGTAACTCTCTACAGAATGTAGAATATATGTTTGGAATAGTTGGTGTTCCAGTCATTGAAGTAGCTAAGGCAGCTCAAGCCTCAGGAATCAAGTATGTGGGAATGCGCAATGAACAAGCCATAAGCCACCTTTTTATTACTAAACCAGCTCTCCCCAAATCATGTGATATTAACTACCCGTACATAGACTACAGGAGCGTGTAGTGTGTGAGGGTCAGTTTCATAGCTTTTTTGCATTGCTAATTATGTCTGCCTGTCTGTCTGACCCTTTGTGTGTCTGTCTGCCTGTCTTCCTGTCTGTCCCTCTGTCTGTCTGTTCCTCTCCAGTCCAGGTGCGTGTCTGGTTGTGTCTGGACCGGGACTCATCCATGCACTTGGTGGAATGGCCAACGCTAACATGAACTGCTGGTATGCTAGAACTCCACAAACAGAAGACCCTACTACTCATGTTCAGTGGTCCTTTCAAAAGAAGGGATGCTATCCGCACACTGCAAAAAATGATCTGAGGACTCCAAACTATCTCAGATTGTCAGTTGATGTCATTGTGTGATACCTCTCTCTCTGTAGGCCTGTGATTGTTATTGGAGGCTCCTCCGATCAAAACCAAGAGACCACTGGGGCGTTTCAAGAGTTTCCACAGGTACCGATTGAACCATGATATTTATGACTTTTGAACATTAGGGGGTTGTTTCCCAGGACACAGATTAAGCCTAGTCATGGCCTAAAAAGCAAACTCAATAGAGAATCTCTGTCTGGGAAACTGGCCCTAGCAGTTTAATTGCTGAAAGAGGAAATAATTTGTTATTTGTGGTCCTCTTTCTCTGTCAGGTGGAGGCATGCAGATTGTACAGTAAGTTCTCTGCTAGGTCTAGCAGTCTGGATATGATCTCCTCAGTGGTAGAGAAGGTATACAGTCTACTCTGACTCCCTCTGTGTAGTCCTCTTCATATCATTTGGTATCACCTGCAATTGTCTTTTTTCTGACCTCTAATTTTCCAGCTTAGCAAGGTACCTTAACTGCTTCATAAGAGCACAGCACAGCCTTAATTGATCTGAATTTAAGGGTGTTTGGTATGTCTAAGGCAGCACGCACTAGCATGTATGGACGTCCAGGTGCTGTATACGTAGACATATCTGGGGACATGGTCAATGCTAAATTGGACAGGAGCAGAGCCAGGTTAGTGGCCATCACTGTCTTTCATCCATTTAAAATGTATACTAATGTGTTACTGTTGAATATGTATACCTCTGAATTCACATCACCGTAGTCATTTTTATTTTATCTTGTTATACCTTTTAACGTCTGAAGTGAACCAGAAATTAAATTACTTAGAAAATATAGCACTATATCAAAATATTCTCATCAGAGAATAGCAATAAGCCTCGATAGACCTTCATGGTTTATTTACATATGCAATAAAGTTGCTAGGTAACATGTTTAATGTTTGACCTATTATTTATTATTTCCTTTGTCAGAGAGGTGCCCTGTAGTCCACCTCCTCCTGTGAGTATGGCTGACCATATGGTGATCACAGAAGCACTGGCGGTCCTGAAAGGAGCCAAACGGACTTTACTCATCATTGGCAAAGGTAGGCATTGCTTTTTTAATAGCCAGATAATCTGGGGGAAACAGAACTAAAATCTTGCATAATTGCGTCAGATACTTGGATAAGGTCTGGGGAGATGTTAAGAGAAAGATACTAACGCCACTTGCGAACTCTCCACCCCCCTAAACGGAAACTCTCTGCAAGTTTCCGGCAAGTTTATGGGCCAAATGTCCCCTCCCGTTCTGAAATTGAAAAGATGCGAGCACCTGCGAAATCGGGATTTGTCCAAATGATTAGTGGTGAAAAATCAGCGTACCGGAACAAAGTTGTCACATCCCATTCTGTTGACAGACGCTACTTCCAGTTATGTTACGTGCGTCTGTCCAAGAGAGATCAATAGCCAGCTGAGACGCACTGTAACACATATAGCACTGTACCACGGTTCAGTTGAAAACTGGGCCACGTTCAGTCGACAAATGTTGTTGACATGATTTCTCATTCTACCTGTCTGAGAGGCACGTTCGTTCTACATGCTATATTTCTATCTGAACGTTGCACAACGTTTTGCTCAGCTGAATGCATCCCAGTTGTGAAGACCAGTCTGTTGAAATCCGTGTGGCAGTGCCCTCTGTCTGTGTCCCTCTGCAGGTGCAGCCCATTGAAGAGCAGAGGGGGCTCTGAAGGAGCTGGTGGAGGGGTGTGACCTGCCCTTCCTGCCCACCCCCATGGGTAAAGGGGTGCTGCCTGACGATCACCCCAACTGTGTTGCTGCTGCCCGCTCCAGGTCAGCCTCTCCTTCTCTCAGCTGGCATCATATTCATGTACAGACCATTGACTGTATAAGTAGGACCAAGAATTTCCCTGACCATTTGAACGGACCACGAAACTCCTGAAATCCCTATCTATAACTAGTCTCTCCTGGCCAGGTCATGTCAATGTAAACTGGTGTCAATCAAACAACTACACTACTCCTATAACTAGCCTCTTTTCATTACATTTTGTTTTGTCCCTGCTCTCCTCCTCCTCTCTTCCTATCCTCCTCCTCCTCTCTTCCTATCCTCCTCCTCCTCTCTTCCTCCTCCTCCTCCTCTTCCTATCCTCCTGGTTCTATGGTCTTGGTGGGGACTGCAGAGCTCTGCTCCAGTCTGATGTTGTGGTCCTACTTGGTGCCAGACTCAACTGGATCCTGCACTTTGGCCTTCCCCCCAGGTTTGACACCCAAGTAAAGGTCATCCAGCTAGGTCAAAGGTCACCAGTAGGGTTTCTTTTTTTTCCTTCTTTTTTTCGGATTCCAGATTTTCTGCTTATTCCGTTCTGATTTCTGGAATCTTCCAACAGGGATTTCTGGGAATTTGGGGAAAGTAACTGTAATTTTGCAACCCTAGTCACAGGTCATTTCATAGTGAACTACATTTCATTGTAACCAGGTATAAAGGTATTTGACTCAGTCTATTGGATTTAGTCTATCAATTATATAGCTTCTCTATAAGTCTTTGTGGTCTCTCCAAATAATGTCATGGCTGTCTTAGTGCTGTACAGTACATCTATATTTAAGCAATAAGGCCCGAGGGGGTGTGGTATATGGCCAATATACCACGTCTAGGGGCTGTTCTTAAGCACGATGCAACGCAGAGTGCCTTGACGATACAGCCCTTAGCCGTGGTATATTGGCCCTATACCACAAACCCCAGAGGTGCCTTATTGCTATTATAAACTGGTTACCAACGTAATTTGAACAGTCAAAATAAATTTCAAATCAAATCAAATCAAATTTTATTGGCCACATGCGCCGTAATACAACAGGTGCAGACATTACAGTGAAATGCTTACTTACAGCCCTTAACCAACAGTGCATTTATTTTAAACAAAAAAGTAAAAATAAAACAACAACAAAAAAAGTGTTGCGAAAAAAAGAGCAGAAGTAAAATAAAATAACAGTAGGGAGGCTATATATACAGGGGGGTACCGGTGCAGAGTCAATGTGCGGGGGCACCGGCTAGTTGAGGTAGTTGAAGTAATATGTACATGTGGGTAGAGTTAAAGTGACTATGCATAAATAATTAACAGAGTAGCAGCAGCGTAAAAGGATGGGGTGGGGGGGCAGTGCAAATAGTCCGGGTAGCCATGATTAGCTGTTCAGGAGTCTTAAGGCTTGGGGGTAGAAGCTGTTGAGAAGTCTTTTGGACCTAGACTTGGCACTCCGGTACCGCTTGCAGTCTATGACTAGGGTGGCTGGAGTCTTTGACAATTTTGAGGGCCTTCCTCTGACACCGCCTGGTATAGAGGTCCTGGATGGCAGGAAACTTGGCCCCAGTGATGTACTGGGCCGTACACACTACCCTCTTTAGTGCCTTGCGGTCGGAGGCCAAGCAGTTGCCATACCAGGCGGTGATGCAACCAGTCAGGATGCTCTCGATGGTGCAGCTGTATAATTTTTTGAGGATCTGAGGACCCATGCCAAATCTTTTCAATCTCCTGAGGGGGAATAGGCTTTGTCGTGCCCTCTTCACGACTGTCTTGGTGTGTTTGGACCATGATAGTTCGTTGGTGATGTGGACACCAAGGAACTTGAAGCTCTCAACCTGTTCCACTACAGCCCCGTCGATGAGAATGGGGGCGTGCTCAGTCCTCTTTTTTTTCCTGTAGTCCACAATCATCTCCTTTGTCTTGGTCACGTTGAGGGAGAGGTTGTTATCCTGGCACAACACGGCCAGGTCTCTGACCTCCTCCCTCAACGTGACCCATGTTATACGGTCAGATATACCACAGCTTTCAGCCAATCAGCATTCAGGGCTCGAGTCACCCGGTTTATAAAAGGGAACGTGTGTGTGTCAGCCTTAGCATTATGTGGTGGTGCCTGGTTATTTCTGTTGTGTTTAGCTTGAGGTTTGGCCACTCCTCCAGCTGCTGTTACATGTGTCACGCACGGCGCTCTTCCTGTCGTGTCGTTGCTGGTATGTTGTAGTAACGTTCCACATACGTTATTTATGTCAAGGTCAATGTCAAGGTTGATCTGTGTGCTGAGGAGATGGGGAACAACGTGCAACCTGCTGCTGCTCTCCTGGGGGACATCAATACTATTGTCAAGCAGGTAACACAACACAGTCCTGGGGGACTGGAGATCCTGGTTTGAATCCAGGCTCTGTCGTAGCCGGCCGCGACCGGGAGACCCATGGGGCGGCGCACAATTGGACCAGCGTCGCCTAGGGTAGTGGAGGGAATGGCCGGCTCAGTTCGTAGAGCATGGTGTTTGCAACGCCAGGGTTGTGGGTTCGATTCCCACGGGGGGTATGAAAAAAAAAAAGTTACGTATGCACTAACTGTAAGTCGCTCTGGATAAGAGCGTCTGCTAAATGACTTAAACATGTTAAATGTAGAGGGCCCCGTAAACAGTTCCACAAACGTCAGCATGAGTGCGCTGACTGTGGAAGCACTAATCACTGGACCAAAGCTCACTGTCAGATGCACCAGCTGTGCGTCAAGTGCTTTTCTCCGGGCCACATGAGCTTTGACTGTAGTGAGGCTGGGCAGCGACAGAACCCTGGATGTGGACAGACTGGCAGGTCTCAGGAAAACTAGAAAGCCTCCGTTCTGAGGAGGGCAATGTGGGGCATTCTTATTTTTCCTCCACTGATGATGATATCCAATCTGTTTATTCTTACTTTTGTGAGTCAGTACCCAAGAACAACACAGTCATTTTTCAGAACACAATGAGAATTAATCAGAAAGACAGTTTGTTTTACACCACTGTGCTAGTACAGGATAAAGTTGAGCTGAAGGGGATGTTAGATAGTGGGTCCATGGCTACTACTCTGCGCGCAGATATTGTACCTCGGTTGAGGGAGGCAGGAGTGGTAGAGGGGAACTTTCTAGCTCCTTCAGACATTATCCTGGTGGATTGTGGTGGGAACAAACTAGCCCAGTGGGCATGTGTGACTTAAAAATGCAACTTTATGGCTTCTGTTATGTAGTCCCAGTGCTTATTGTTGATGGGCAGGTTGATGAACTCATTGTGGGAACTAATGTGTTGAAGTCTCTGATTAGACAGTGAGTTTCTATGTGCTCACGCAGGTGCCCGAGAGCTGTGGCTGCACCAAGGGCTAAGCTATTGTGTGTTGTCTCTTCGTGTACAGGTATGTCATTTATTTTGTCAGAATTATGTTGTATATCATTTTACTTGTATTGTATAGTGTGTTGTTAGGCACGGAATGTGTGCATGCAGCACCTGTTCTCTTTTGCCTGACCTTCAACTAGCAAGGTGCCCGAGAGCTGTGGCTGCACCAAGAGCTAACATATTGTGTGTTGTCTCTTCGTGTGCAGGTCGAATAAAAATTATCCAACCATCAGAATTCCAGTTGTGGCAGTGTCCTAATTACGTGACCTGCCGACTGGTCAGCTCAAGCCGACCGCCGGAGCTGTGCATGTGGATGAGGTGCACGACCTGCGCATGTGAATTTGTTGATGGCTTACTGTAAGTGAATATATACTGTAAACAGTGAAAGTGAATGTAGCATATTCATTAGATACAGGTATTCGTGCTTATTTGTATGTTTTGGATGAATTTGTTTATTGCATTAATTTTTGGGGGTATTTAAATGCACTAAATTACATTGTATTTTAGTGCTCTGTTGAGCCATGGAAGATTCTCAAATCCATAAGACGTGTTATGCTGGGGATTTTAGTGTGGGTAGAGGGAGGGGTGTCCTTCCATTTACACCAATTGTACAGTCAGCTCCTGGGAGTAGAGCGTTTGCTAGTCCTGAGTTTGCAAGCACTGGGAGGGGTAGGCTGTTTGTTCCACCTGACCAGGGTATCCCACCTCTGTCTTTTGAAGTACCATCATCCACAGTACTCGGTGATAATGGGATGCCTCCGAGTCAGCTTAGTGACCTTATTAAGCAGATTGGTTCAGAGATAGGAGAATCTATCAGAGCGAGTTTACTGCAGCCTGGGGTTTCAAGTCTTTCTCCTGCCCGTCCCCCTCACCAACCCCAGCAGTTTCCCCTGCCTGAGCAGTGTGGGTCAACCTTTATTGATGCGTCCAAGCTGAATCTGGTTGTGAAGTCAGATGTTAGTGCTCCACCTCTTTTTAGGGGTGATGGCTCAGATAAGTACTCTGTCCTGGAGTGGGAGGAGTTAATGGAAGTCTACCTAGAGAAGAGGGGTTACACTGGGTCTGGGAATGTTGGGGAGGTGATGTCTAGGCTCATGGGGAGGGCACGGGATGTGACCAAAGTCTGGAAGCGTAACAACCTTGTTGTCACAGATGTTAAGGCGGTGTTCAGTGTTTTCAAGCAACACTTTGGGGATACTGTCTGCTCAGGTATGCCATTAGCTGATTTCTATTCAATCAAACCATAAGCTAATGAGGGTCCAATAGATTTCTGGATTAGGCTTAACAAAGCTGCAGAGGCAGCCGAACAGTACCTTGTGAGTGAGGGCAGGACCTTACCCAATCAGTGCTCAGAGTTGGCAGTCATGTTTGTACGCAACTGTCCTGATAAAGAGTTGGCCCAAGTGTTCAAGAGCAAACCCATTCGTGACTGGACAGCCAGTGAGGTACAGGATCGGTTGGATGACCTGTTAAGGGAACGTAAAGCATGTAGAACACAACTTTCACAGCAGGTTGCTGCTGTTTTTGACTGCCCTCAGGAGGGAGTGGGTCCTGTGAAAAGACCTAATGTGTCATCTTTTTCTCAATGTGGCCGTGAACCAGACCTGGCACCATCTGTATCTGAGGGTGGGACATTAAAGAAAGTTTTGACTTTGTTAGAGAAGGCTCTGGTCAGCAATACTCAGTCTGTGAGTGGCGCAGTGGTCTAAGGCACTACATCGCAGTGCTAGCTGTGCCACTAGAGATCCTGGTTCGAATCCAGGCTCTGTCGTAGCCGGCCGCGACCGGGAGACCCATGGGGCGGCGCACAATTGGACCAGCGTCGTGGAGGGAATGGCCGGCTCAGTTCGTAGAGCATGGTGTTTGCAACGCCAGGGTTGTGGGTTTGATTCCCACGGGGGGTATGAAAAAATTTAATAACGTATGCACTAACTGTAAGTCGCTCTGGATAAGAGCGTCTGCTAAATGAGGGCAATGTGGGGCATTCTTATTTTTCCTCCACTGATGATGATATCCAATCTGTTTATTCTTACTTTTGTGAGTCAGTACCCAAGAACAACACAGTCATTTTTCAGAACACAATCAGAATGACAGTTTGTTTTACACCACTGTGCTAGTACAGGATAAAGTTGAGCTGAAGGGGATGTTAGATAGTGGGTCCATGGCTACTACTCTGCGCGCAGATATTGTTCCTCGGTTGAGGGAGGCAGGAGTGGTAGAGGGGAACTTTCTAGCTCCTTCAGACATCATCCTGGTGGGTTGTGGTGGGAACAAACTAGCCCAGTGGGCATGTGTGACTTAAAAATTCAACTTTATGGCTTCTGTTATGTAGTCCCAGTGCTTATTGTTGATGGGCAGGTTGATGAACTCATTGTGGGAACTAATGTGTTGAAGTCTCTGGTTAGACAGTTCAAATCAAATGACAGCTACTGGCGGGTGGCGGGTACACCAGGTTCCTCTAGCCAGTGTGATGTCAAATCTGGAGAGATGGAGAGGAGACTCCATCCCAGATAAAGTGGGCACCATTAAGTTGAAGATAGCAGTAACGCTCCAACCCATGAGTGAGCATCTGGTGTGGGGCCGCCTACCGCCAAAGACAAAACTCTCTGTGGGCAGTACTGTTGTTGTCGAGCCCAGCACGTCTCGTTGTGTGAATCGACACATACTAGTGGGGAGAGTAGTTACGCCTCTGTGGGGGGATGGATGGCTCCCTGTGAAGATTGTGAATCCAACAACATCGGCAGTTACCCTGAGACGAAATGCTAAAGTGGCGGATG